>NC_136368.1:562500-665000 GCF_037039965.1 Doryrhamphus excisus | reverse complement strand
TCAGTAGAGAAGCCCAGACTTCCCGATTCCCGGCCACCTCCTCCAGCTCCACCGGGAGGACACCGAGGCGTTCCCCTAAAAGACTAAAAACAAGACTAATCCCCTCCAGCGTGTCCTGGGTCTGCCCCGGGGCCTTTCCCAGATGGGTATGCCTGGAACACCTCACCAGGGAGGCGTCCGGTGAGGACATAAAGGACTTGAGGCAGTGCCGTGGCTGGTTGATGTTTTTTTTCTGGTTCATTTCTTATGTTCCATCAAAAAAGGTAAGATGTTTCAGCATTGGTAAGTCTTGAAACTGAAACGTAATAAATGAAGGTACTTTTTGTTTTCCTAGCTGCTAGAAAATGAACAACAATGAGTGGATCAGCAACAATAATAATACAAATAAATCAATCAATCAAATTAAAAATAACACTAAATAAAATAATGAGGTGTGAAAACTTCATTAAAGTCGTGATTAAAATTCATGCTAGCTGTTCACAAAGTACCGTCGCTGTGGTTTTAGCGTAATCTTTAGAACTAACAGGTGTGAAAACAATATCTGGCGGATGGAAAACTATTTTCCCCGATGCACAAATTGTGGGTTTGCTTGCGTTGGCACAATAAGGACAAAAACACGTTAGCGGCGCACAATATCATTAGCGCCAAAGCCGACTGGCTCTAAATATAGCATCAGGATGTTGACGCTACCGTAGATGCTAATTACTCCTTCATTGTCATCCTAATGACGACTGCGTGGCCCCCCCAGACAAACCTAAGTCATTACAGACGCCAGGCGACAAACACCTGCTATCCTCAGCCTAGCTAGCGTCGCTACGTGGATATTAAACGCCTGGAGAACATCTGCGTCTAAAGCGACGGGAAAAGCTAGCAGAAGGAGGTCACGTTAGGGGCGGGCCCCCCCCCCCCAGCTCGGCTAGCTCGGAGTTTGGCGGGACGCAGCCTCAGATGTTCTTGGCACGTGAAGGCATCTGTAAAACCCGGCAGGCTGGTCGGGACAGCTGTTGTTGATTGTCTTTCCTGTAAATTAGCGCCATAAACGTCCATAAAAGTCGTTTGATGGCGTCGTCGCAGAGAGATGTTGTTTGTGTCTTCCCAGCTCAGTCACGTAAGACACAAAGCGGCCGTTGGGGACCTGCTACGCGGGGGAAGACGCCCGAGTTGAAGGAAAACAACATCTTGGCGTCCAACTGAGTGAAAGTTGTTGTCGAGTCGAGCTACACCACAGCTAGCTTGTCCTGATCAGACTTCGGAACAAGAGATGTAAGCTAAATGCTAGCTTGTTTGGTTTCTGATTAGCTGACGGGAAGAAAGCGTCCTTATTGCTACCTGAACATTTGGTTACAGTGTTTA
Organism: Doryrhamphus excisus; assembly: GCF_037039965.1. Taxonomy (NCBI): domain Eukaryota; kingdom Metazoa; phylum Chordata; class Actinopteri; order Syngnathiformes; family Syngnathidae; genus Doryrhamphus; species Doryrhamphus excisus. Next base: position 663,647 of record NC_136368.1, on the reverse strand, counting down.
CATTCGGACTCGGTACAGTTAAGACCGTAAAGAGCTAACCAACTGATGCTAATATTGCTAACACGCTTGCCTTTGGAGGAGAAGTGCTAAAGTTCCAGTCGTTAGCATCCTACCTTGATAGCTTAAGGCGGTCAAGTACTACCTGATAGACTGTAAAATGCTACACTTTTTGCTTCAGGCTAATATGTGGCGAAGTAGTACTATCTTATGAAGTTAGAAGTCCTACCTGGGTAGTTTAAGGTGGTCAAGTACTACCCGATAGACTGTAAAATGCTACCCTCTTTGGTTAAGGCTAAACTGACTGATGCTAACATTACTAACACGCATGCCTACTTTGCTACTAGCATGCTACTCTCTTCAGTTAAGGCTGACCTGAATACCCAAATGATGCTAACACGTGGAGCAGAAGTTCAACCTGACAATGTAATAGTATGTAAAGTCCTACCTTGCTAAGTTAAAGGTGGTAAAGTACTGCCAGATTCGATTTTATACAGTAAAATATGCCGCAATTACGGTTAAGGCTTACAAGAGAGCTACCCTAACCAAAGTGCTACCTGGTTGGTTTACAGGATGCGGGTATGTTCCAGGAAGTCAAGTGCTACCTCATTAGGTTCCAGGTAGTAAAATGGTCACATGGAGTAAGGCTACCCAAACAGAACAAGGAATGCTAGCTAATTGGATTATAGAGACTAAAACGCTAACCAAAGTGCTACCTGGTTGGTTTACAGGATGCGGGTATGTTCCAGGAAGTCAAGTTCTACCTGATTAGGTTCCAGGTAGTAAAATGGTCACATGGAGTAAGGCTACCCAAACAGAACAAGGAATGCTAGCTAATTGGATTATAGAGACTAAAACGCTAACCAAAGTGCTACCTGGTTGGTTTACAGGATGCGGGTATGTTCCAGGAAGTCAAGTTCTACCTGATTAGGTTCCAGGTAGTAAAATGGTCACATGGAGTAAGGCTACCCAAACAGAACAAAGAATGCTAGCTAATTGGATTACGGAGACTAAAACGCTAACCAAAGTGCTACCTTGTTGGTTTACAGGATGCGGGGATGTTCCAGTAAGTCAAGTTCTACCTGATTAGATTCCAGGGATTACAGTGATTACCCAAAAGAAGGGATACCCAATTGGGTAACCTCGTGTGTAACATGCTAGCAGCATGCGAAGCGTGTACTCAAGACTACAAAAGGGAAAAAAAATGGTCACCTTTAGCGTTGAAGAGGCGGGACCTCTTGCAGTTGTAAACCACTTCCTGTTGGCAGTGCTCCGACCTGGACACGATGGCCTGCAGCTGTTCTGCGGAGGCGCCGTAGTGGAGCGCCGTGGCGTGAGGCGCCCTCAGCGCCGAGGCCTGGACTCGAACCGGGGCGGTGCTGTTGTGGGCCAACACCGTCCAAACTTTCTCCTCTGAAAGACACGAGTTCCTCTGTGACCAGCAAGCAAATGCACGAGTATAAAAAAGTCATTTTGGAAAAGGCGGCCCGAGGTGGGAGTGACTGCGTCTGTCGGACGATTCAGTCATCAACTTGTGGTCCATCCAGTATTCGTGAATCGCCCATTGCAGCCGCGTGCCTCATAACGTGATGACTTGGCTCGGTTGGACCATCTCATTCTCAGTGCGCTCATAAACGAATTGCTCATGAATCTTGGAGGTCCTGCCAGCGGAGAGAGGCGTCGAGTGGACGGACAGCTGCCGTGTTCATTACATTGTCCGGGCGAGACTATATACTGTAGCTCTGGTCCTCGCCCAAGTCCCGTCCGCTCTGACAGGACGCCGCGTGGCACTTTGTCTGGAAAGCTTAGCACAGCAAAGCCTCCTGTCGTGTCCTTCGCTTCCTGACAAATACTGACAGCTTTGGCCAAAGGGAAAGTGTATTAGACCCAGATGGCTTCCACGGGTTCCACGGTTGGTAGAGGTTTAGCTCAAATGCTAAAACACTGGCTGGACCTGGACCAATAATCGTTACGTTTGATGTAACTGGTGAAAAGTGTCGTCTCCATCCACGTAAGAAACTTAGAAACTGTTGCAAGGAAACACAACATCCGATGAGTTTCGTCACACAAAAACGTAACAAAGGCTAGTAGCAACGCCGGGCTAGCCGCATGCAGCAACTATTATTACGTTGGTATAAAAGTCGCAAAGTGTCGTCTCCTAGCGGAAAAAATAAGAAACGACAAACTGGTAAAAGGAAACACGACACGACGTCATCACACAAAAACGTAACAAACGCTGTACGCCAGGCTAGCCGCATGCAGCAACTATTATTACGTTGGTATAAAAGTCGCAAAGTGTCGTCTCCGAGTGAAAAAAATAAGAAACGACAAACCGGTAAAAGGAAACACTACACCACGTCATTACACAAAACCGTAACGAACGCTGTCGGCTGAGCTAGCTGCATGGATCTATTGTTAACTATTCTTATTTCGGGTATAAAAGTCACAGTCGCACGATTGATGTGCCGGGGCAATTTTTTTAAAAATTTTGTTTTGGAAATTTGGGACCTGAAATTTTTCACCAGGCCTGATGCACTTGCAAATTTTGTTGAGTTTTCATGCATGTTAAATATAATAATTAAAAAATAAAAATAAAAATAAAAATAAAAATAAAAATAAAATAAAATAAAATAAAATAAAATAAAATAAAATAAAATAAAATAAAATAAAATAAAATAAAAATAAAATAAAAATAAAAATAAAAATGCCAGATGTACTTCCTTTAGCCATTTTTAGGCTTGAAAATGCTTCGTTTCTACCCAAAATACGTGAAATAAGTATATTTTTGGACCAATAACGTGGCATAGGCAAGCAGGAAACAGCGCCCTAATATATTTTGACAGAATAATTGGGACGAGTGTAGCTGCTTCGCCAAAGTAAAAAGGTCACGCAATAGCAAGCGAAAAGGGGCGTTTTTGTCAAGACAGAAAAGAAGCTCGCACGAGTATAAATTGTATAAACATCGTGAGCTAAAGGAATGCTAGCTAAGCACGGAGCTGAAGCCTCATCATTTCCCCTTTTTGAAAATAAAAGCGGCGCCGTGGTCATTTTGTGGTGGGTCCCAGGACCGGATTGCCTTCTGGTGTTTTTGCGTGTTCAATAATAAAGAGGCCGTAAATGTGCTCGGGTGCTTCTGGGGTGAATGTCAGCGTGGGGGGTGGGGGGGTGAGGGGGTGCTGGCTGTCATGCAGACGTATCTCAGCGTCACCGCAGTAGAGCCATCTGTGCAGCCGGGTGACATTTTGCATCCGTGCAGGGAAAAAAAAAAACAAAAAAACAACGACGCTAATTAATTCCCCTCTGCACCTGACAGCCCCACCCCGCCTGCACCCGCCCCCTCCCTCGGTGGAAAAAGAAGAGAAAGCATCTTTCCAACTGGTGGATGTAATCCTTTGTTTGTGGAGTAAAATTAGACGAGGACTTCATGCCGTCTTAGCTCTCCGCGCGGGGAGTGTTTACTCTGCCGCCTGGCGTTACCATTACGCACGTCAGGTCGTCACGCTGAGAGCTATTTGCATCCGGGATGGATTTTCTAATTGAGGTCAAGTCCACACATCTCTGTAGTGTAAAGCTAAAACCGGCGGCCGTGGTGGGGGCGTGGAGGGGGGGGGGTTCTCATCTCCTTTCTCTGACGTCGGCCTGCCTCGACCTTGCCAAGGTTACATATTTCCAGGGTGTCAAAAACAAGCGTCCGCCGTGCCGGAGCTCACCTGTCATGTTGCAGTACACCTGCACGGCCCCCAGGGGCCCGCTCCCGTCCGCGTCGACAGAGTAGAAGCCTGAAGAGCCGCCGATCAGCTTGTAGGCCTCGCAGGACGACTCGTAGGTGGCTGCAAGGGTGGGGGGGGGGGGGGCAGGGGGGGTTACGAGTCACAGGAGGACAATTTCCCAACGTTAATAGTCTGATTAACGGCAAATGAAAAATAATATCCAGCCTTCATGACCCCCCCTGTGATTTCATCCACGCCTGCTTTGTGGTCTGACCTCTGGCTGTGTGCAATGTTCTGGTGGGGGGGCGAGGAGTTGTTTAGCTACATTAGATATATATGTGTATTGGATAAGGGGTGTCCAAAGTGGGGCCCAGGGGCCAGGTTTGTGTAAAATGACCCAAAGTATTTTCTCTAAATAAAAAACAATTTAACAGCTGTAATTTCTCAACAAAGACAAAAATATAATTCTAAGCAAACAAAGTTGTCATTTTACAAGAATAAAGCAGTACAATGATAAGAAAATAAACATCATTTTGAAGTCCTAACATTACGAAAAACAAACAAAGCAGGAAATGAAGCATTTGTGAAATAAATTGGAACATTTGAAAAATAAAGTCTAAATATGATGGCAATAAAATCATAATTGGGGAGGAAGAAATACTTGTTTTTCTAATGTTTTTCAAAAGCAGCAAAAAATAGCTGTAATTTGATGAGAATAAAGTCAAAATATATCGAGAAAAAAGTCATATTTTCCAATCATTTTTTTTTAAAACAAGTAATAATATTATGAAAAGCAAACAAAACAACAAATAAAGCTGTCATTTATGGAAAATGAGGTGGTGGGGAAGTCATTATGTTACAAGAAAAAATGCTTAATAAATACAAATGAAAAAAAATCAACATTAGAGTTGAGGAGGAGAAACGTTCCCCACGAGGCTCCGGCAGGGAAGGAGGAATAATACGACCAGCGGCACGGCGCAGGAAGCTTTGCGTTTGCTTGAACGAGATATCCAAAAAGTTGTGAGCGGATTAGAATGAAAGGCGGTGCGGCACAGAGGGGGGAGGAGGGGGAGCAGGGGGGAGGAGGGGGGAGGGAACGCAGCCAACTCGGGACTTGATGTGATTTTTGATGCCGATCCAACGTTTGTCTTTGCTCACTTTCTTCATTCTTCTTTCTTCTCAGGAGAACCTGGAGGCGATAGGGCTGCGTCCACCTCGCCTGCCCGAGGAGGAGCACTCATTGTCGGTCACACTTTGTCAGAGGCACCGCTGGTGCCGTGGAGCTCAGAAGCCGGATGTGAAATTCCACAAGGGAATTTTTCAAAAAATGACAACTTTGTTTGCTCCTCATAATATTACGTCTTTGAAAGAACATTTTTTTCTTTGAGATTTGAAATGAGATTATTTTTCTTCATGATATTATCTTATTCTAAAATTGTGACTTTCTCCTTTTTTATTACAATTTCTTTTTTTTTTTTAAATATTTTTGCTTGTAAAATTACAGCAGTTTTTTCCATTTCTGCTGTTGCTGTTTTTTTTGTTTTACTTTTTTACATTTTTACATTTTATTTTTCCCATTCCCTTTATTCCTGTCACATTAGAACTTTTTCCGTAATGTAGTTTTCCAAAAATGACAACTTTTTGTTAGTTTCTTATAACATCAACTTAACTTAAACAATGTGTTTATTGATATATGAACATTTAATCTCCTATGGCATTTAGGAATGTTAAAATGGGATTTGCAAAGACAGTTTCATGTGTTTCTGAATTGACTTCCCGCGATTCCTCCTGGGGAAGCGGAGCCGTTTTCCCTCCAGCTTGGGGAGGAGAAGAAGCAGTGTGGGAGAATGTGAACTCCCCGCGTCTCTCAGGGAGTTTATGATGCCTGACTTATTCTCACTTGTCATCCTTTCCTGTCCGTGCTTTTAATACGCGCTCATTTCTGCCTATTTTTAATTCCGGCGACGTTCCCATCTGTCATGTTCCATCCCCAGAAAAAAAGAAGCATGTGTTTGCGCGCATAAGAATAAGTACATCAGTATGCCAGGGCAGGAGATACGTGTGTATGCATGGCAAATGTCAAGGTGATGATACGGGATGTCAAAAAAAAAAAACATAACCCAAAAAAACATCACATGTAGGAAAGAATCTAATAATAATAATAATATTAATAATAACTCTATTTAGGACCTCGGTGGCAACGTGTTGCTTGTCTTGTTGCACGCATATCCAAAATATACATAGATACAAGGGCCGCACGGTGGTCAAGTGGTTAGCATGTTGGCCACACAGTCAGGAGATCAGGACAGCCTGGGTTGGAATCTCCAAATCAAAAACATGCTAGGTTAATTGGCCACTCCAAATTGTCCATAGGTATGAATAGAGTGTGAATGGTTGTTTGTCTATATGTGCCCTTTTTTTTCATGTACGTGTACGTAGGTTGGTATCTATGTAAGTAGGTATGTACGTGTACGTAGGTTGGTATCTATGTATGTAAGTAGGTATGTACGTGTACATAGGTGGGTGTATATGTAAGTAGGTATGTACCTGTACGTAGGTTGGTATCTATGTAAGTAGGTATGTACCTGTACGTAGGTAGGTATGTATGTAAGTAGGTATGTACCTGTACATAGGTTGGTATGTATGTAAGTAGGTATGTACGTGTACGCAGGTTGGTATGTATGTAAGTAGGTATGTACGTGTACGTAGGTTGGTATCTATGTAAGTAGGTATGTACGTGTATGTAGGTTGGTATCTATGTATGTAAGTAGGTATGTACGTGTACATAGGTGGGTGTGTATGTAAGTAGGTATGTACCTGTACGTAGGTTGGTATGTCTCTAAGTAGGTATGCACGTAGGTTGGTATGTATGTAAGTAGGTATGTATGTGTACGTAGGTTGGTATCTATGTAAGTAGGTATGTACCTGTACGTAGGCAGGTATGTATGTAAGTAGGTATGTACCTGTACGTAGGTTGGTATCTATGTATGTAAGTAGGTATGTACGTGTACATAGGCAGGTATGTATGTAAGTAGGTATGTACCTGTACGTAGGTTGGTATGTATGTAAGTAGATATGTACCTGTACGTAGGTTGGTATGTATGTAAGTAGATATGTACGTGTACGTAGGTAGGTATGTATGTAAGTAGATATGTATGTGTACGTAAGTTGGTATGTATGTAAGTAGATATGTATGTGTACGTAAGTTGGTATGTATGTAAGTAGGTATGCATATGCTGTAAGTAGGTCAGGTCCATGAAGCACTCACAGTCGTGACAAGTCGCTCCGGAGTACCCCGTTCCGGAACAGTCGCAGGAGAAGGAAGTCCACGTCTGCGAGCAGAGGCCCCCGTGCTCACATTGGTTAGGAACACACCTGCAACGCAACAACATGGCGGCCATGATAGCTTACATAATAGGTACGCCATTTCAAACCTCCTTCTAGAAATAGGAGTTTACTACTGGACGTTCCTTTGTGTTTGGAGGGCTCTAATCATGTTAAAAACACATTTAGAAGGTTTAACTAGCAAAACATCCCATTTCTACATAAGTCATGCTACTTTTTCACACGTACGCCAGTTGGTGGCGCTACACTGTGACTTCTACGTTTCTGGTCCACTTTTATCAAGGTGACATACGTATTACCACCTCCATGATTTCCTGCGGGAACGTTCCACCTTAGACGGTCCGCCATATTTTTTCGCCGATCATCATTTTTTCCGCCTCACTTTTTAACGGCACCAAATACTGCGCCGTCATCTTTTCTTCTTAAGGAAGACGTCTGGCTTCATTTTTCCTCTCCCCTCCCAAAAAAGATTAAAATGCCACATCCAGGCCACGTGCGGATTAAAATGTTCAAGTCCAAGAAAGACTGGGCACTTGGAACGTGGTTGGCGCCTCATCCAAAATAACCACACGCCACTTCCGTACGCATATCATAAGAATAATAAAATTCAAAGCCAGCTTTACAGATGCCACGTTGTGTCAACCACAATGTTGTGTCAACCACTGTCTGGGCTACATTTGGTTATGTGGACAACCGCTTATGTCGACAAAAAAATGTGACAGCAAAAAGGCTCATTTTGGTGTGTTTATGCCAACATGTGTTGGATTATTAATAACGTCATCATTATCACCAAACAACAACACAACCACCATCTAGGCTTGCTTGTGTCAACAATCGCTTATGTCGACGTTAAATGCAACAACAAAAGGGGTCATGTTGATGTGTTTATGGTGACGTGTTGTATCGCTATTAATGTCATTATCGCGAAGCAGCTGTTCGGGCTGGGTTTTGGCTATGTCAACAACCGCTTATGTTGTCAACAACCGCTTATGTTGACATAAAATGTGAGAGCCGAGTGGATGATTTTAATGAAAAAAAAAGGATCAGTTTATGTCGTCATGTGTTGGAGTATTATTAACGTCATCGTTATCACCAAGCAGCAACACAACCACCGTTGAGGCTTGCTTGTGTCAACAATTGCTTATGTCGACGTTAAATGCAACAACAAAAGGGGTCATGTTGGTGTGTTTATGGCGATATATTGTATCTATATTAATGTCATTATCGCAAAGCGGCTGTCTGGGCTAGGTTTTGGCTATGTCAACAACCGCTTATGTTGTCAACAACCACTTATGTTGACATGAAATGTGAGAGCCGAATGGATGATTTTAACGAAAAAAAAGGTTCAGTTTATGTCGTCATGTGTTGGAGTATTATTAACGTCATCCTTATCACCAAGCAGCAACACAACCACCGTTGAGGCTTGCTTGTGTCAACAATCGCTTATGTCGACGTTAGATGCAACAACAAAAGGGGTAATTTTGGTGTGTTTATGGCGATATGTTGTATCGATATTAATGTCATTATCGCGAAGCGGCTGTCTGGGCTAGGTTTTGGCTATGTCAACAACCGCTTATGTTGTCAACAACCGCTTATGTTGACATGAAATGTGAGAGCCGAATGGATGATTTTAACGAAAAAAAAGGTTCAGTTTATGTCGTCATGTGTTGGAGTATTATTAACGTCATCCTTATCACCAAACAGCAACACAACCACCGCCTAGGCTTGCTTGTGTCAACAACCGCTTATGTTGACATAAAATATGACAGCCGAGTGGATGATTTTAATAAAAAAAATGTCATCGTTATCGCTAAGCAGTCCAGGCTAGTTTTGGTCATGTCGACAAGCGCTTACGTATGTCGTCGACATAACCGTGTTCCAGTACTATCTCCTATGCGCGGCTCCACGCTGTCCTTGGCCAAGTCCACCCGCTCCCTTACCGGCCATCACTCTTCCCCGTTTTTTTGGACGGCTCCCAAAAGCTGAGCAATAATTCCCGCAGCGTCCTTGTCCACGTTTGTTCAAGAGGCTGATGCTCGTTAAAAGAAGCGCTCTCACCTTGACTGGCGAACAGGCGTTTATTGGATTTGGGCACAAAGGCGGAGCCACACATCATCTGATTGACGCCGCCTCTCACGGCCTCTGCTCTCACACGGCGAGGCTTCAAAGCCAGCGTCTGTAATTTCAAACACTTTCACTTTCTGCTAAGTGAGGCATCGGACGCCGCGCAGATCCGATGGCGGCCTAATTACCAGCTATTTTTGTTTGTTGTCTCCGTGCCATCCGGGCGGGGAGACCCCGGTGGCTCCGCTGTCGACTGCAGGAGCCAGCAGCGTGCGATGGCGTGTTGATGGCGTGTTGATGGCGTGTTGATGGCGTGTTGATGGCGTGGACGCAACCGAGCGTCTCGAAAGTCAGCGTTTACCGTTTGTTCCTTTATTGGACTGGATTCTGTCAATCTCAGATTATTTAACAGGCGTTGATTGAGGCGACGCTGCACGCTCACAGACAGCGTCGCTCGCTACATTGTGTGACGCTAATGCGGCTCACAAAATGTGAATTCCACCTTTCATGACAATAATTAAGGAGTAAAATGATCATAAATGATGTCCATAATAACCATTATCCATGATAATTTGGCCTAGCTTAGACAGCAATGAAAAGGGGGCGCATTGGTCTTGGGCAAAGGTCAACAACCGCTTATGTTGACATAAAATATGAGAGCCGAGTGGATGATTTTAACAAAAAAAAATGGATCAGATTATGTCGTCATGTGTTGGAAAATTATTATTATTGAACAGCAAAATTTGTTGCTAGGACAGGCCTAGCTTAGACCGCAATGAAAAGGGGGCGCACTGGTCTTGGTAATAATTAATAATAATTAATAATAATTATTACAAATTAATAATAACTAATAATAATTGATAATAATTGATAATAATTGATAATAATTGATAACAATGGAATATGTACTATGATATACTACTTATAGCAAATACTATGATATGATATAATATGATATACTCATGATATTTTTGGAATAAGTACTGTATATGATATACTACTTATAGCAAACACTAATGATATCTTTGGAATAAGTACTGCATATGATATACTAGTAATAATAATAATTAATAAAAGTCAATAAATAATAATAATTAATAACAAATAATAATTAATAATATTTAATAATAATTAATAATATTTAATAATAATTAACAATATTTAATAATAATAAATAAAAATAATAATATTTAATAACATTTAATAATATTTAACAATCATTAATAATAATTAGTAATGATTTCATGAATAATAATACTTTAATCAATAATAATTAATAATAATTTAATTCATAGTAATTCATAACACTCATAATAATTAATAATGATTCATAATAATGCATCATTTTTTCATGTAAATGTACTACTTTGTTCTCTTTCCAGCTTCATGCTCCAAATCTCAGATGACTTTTAAGACTCTGATCCTGGACAAAGTTTGGACCCCCCCCCCGGTGTTGTGCTCATCACGTCTGCTTTACATACAAAAGGTCTAAGGGTTGAATCCCCGTTGGAAGCATACAATTGTCCTTAATTGACTTTACATGATTAATAGCATACAGCAGCCGAGGTATTAGCATTGCATTAGCATGCAGGCCTGATTAATGCTACCTGGAAGACACATTACTGGGATTACTGTTGATGGAACTGCACTACGTCCTGCTGACTGGTTTTTTTAATGCTTAGACCCTCGTGCACACCGGCAAAACCTTCATGTGCACGCTCCCTGAAGTCCAGGCTGAAAAGAAAGTGGGCAGAGACTCAGTGAGTGGGGGTGGGGTGGGGGGGTACACCTGAGATGTCGACGCTAAGTGCGACTTCGTAACGGGCGACAAACAACGCGGTGGCCTTAAAAGCCATCCAGCGTGTGCTCGCCTCGATTACACGTGATTATTCCCCGACTTTGCAGTCGTTAGGGCGTACACGATGATGGCGGCGGCCTGCGAGAACACACAACGCCACGCTCCACGCATTCCCACCCACACGAGATGCCGTTCAATGTTTTCTAATGAGCTCGTTAAAAGTGCTGATGAGGAAAAAAACGTGACTTTCTGCGCATTTAGCTTCATCGGCGGTGTCATCCTGTCCCGCGGCGCGCCGTTTTGCGTCCAAAGCTCGGAAGCTGGAACGGCGCGATATTCCCCCGGGAGGTAACGAGGCGGAAAAAGACAGCAGCGGCTTTGCCAGTTCGTCTCATCCCGCCCGCATCCGGACCTACGCCGAGGCGCCGGCCCCGCCGCACCTGCTAAGCAGCCGCCCTGCAGCTGAGCGGGCTAATGAGGGATGGCGTGCCGCACGCCGGGCTGCGGGGGGAGCGGCTCGTTAGCATAGACCTCTGCCAGGGAAGACTGTCACCCGCTTTTTGCGGCCGCCTAATTGGATGTTCCTGTCAGCGCGCTCGCCGCCGTCGGGGAGAGTGCCGCCGCGCGACTTCCTGTCTGCAGTCAACGGCCCACTTTTGCTCCCCGCTGCCATCTTGGATCATCTTTTTCTGACGGGAAGTGTTTTGGCCTAGCCGGCATGTGGGGAGCATGAGGTACAGGAGGAGGTTATTTCAGCCAATCACGCGCGTGGACAAAACCATCCAAGGAAAAAGAACGGAAAAGGCAGCAGCAGGAATTCAGGAAGTATTTATTCAGCGAGGGCGGCTGTTTAGTTCGCCCGCAGAGTGAGCTCCAGCATCGATTCCGATTGGCGTTAGCAACCATGTTTTGGTTAGCAACATCTGTGTGATGTAAAAAGCCAAAGAAAAAGCGAGTCCTCACCTGTCCGTGATGGCGCAGGTGTCAAAGTGAAGATGGTGAAAGCTTCCCAGCATGCCTTGCTGCACGTGGCTGAGGTTGACCGGCTGTCCGCCAATGGAGATGAGCCGCATGCATCCTTGGAATGCCGGAGACGCGGACTGGCAATCGGCGGTGGGACATCCTGGAAAAAGCATCATGAAGGTTCAGGAGTTCTCCACTGAAAAAAAAAAAAAAGCTCCACAAACCTCCAAAGTGAAAAGCGCCGCCGGATTGAAGCGGCGCCGCCGCCACTTCGATCTGGGATGACGGCTCGCCGTCCACCGTCAGACTGATGAGGAAATTCCTGGCCTCCAGACTGACGGAATGCCACAATCCATCACTGACGGTGTAATCTGCGGCGGGACACAAGAGTTATTCGCCGCCTGGGATCACTTCCTTTATTTACGCCTCACCTGGCGAGACCTCCGATTTTCGCCCGGAGGCGTGCAGGGTCAGCTGGAGGCGGCGCTTTTGGATGTGGAGCTGCGCTCTCTGGGGGGCGGGGCCGGGCCCGAGCGGCACAGACAGCAGCAGCCCCTTCGGGTTCCACGTCCGGAACTGGAAGCGGGCGGAGAAGCCCCCGGGGTCCGCCGCCGCCGCCGCCCCCGCCGCCGCCGGGAGTGTCAGGAAGCTGCTGTTGGCGCTCAGGAAGCTGCAAGCCGCCATCTGGGGCTGTGAGCAGGAGAAGGTCACGTTGCCCTACAGCGGGACAAAGGCTCCAATTTATGCCTATTTTAGGACGGCGCGTCTCATGTGAGCGTGGACGCTATTTGTATGGAAATCATGTGACGTGCACGCCCATATATGGTCGCCAGCCTCTCTCTCACCCCCGTGGAAATAATTAACCTCCAACTGCTTCAACCAGGCTTGGATGGCTTTGATCCAAAGCCTTTTCTCCAATATTCCTCGTCCCCTTTGGGAAGGCGCTCACGTACGCTAATGTGGTCTCCAAGCTGCGGCCCGGGCCCCGTTGGTGGGCCACATCGATTTTGTATTGGCCTACGGCGCATTCTAAATACACGCATTAACAACAAAATGGAAGAAAAACTGCAACAATAAGCAGTACTTGTACAAAATATTGTCATCTAACTACGTTGTTTTTGTAAAACAATCAGCGTCTGGCTAGCTTTAGCTTGTGTTAGCTCACTAAAGGCGTAAAACATCAGTTTGGGGAACAGTCTTAACGCCGAGCTTTAGCACGTTGAAACAACACTTTAAGGCAAATCACGACACATTAAGACGATGTTTTGTTGATAAACGTAAAAAGCTTAGCTCGTCATATCCTCCACTAGCTTGCAAATATTCTTTTTAAACGCAATTTGAGTGCGTATACCGTATGCAGTAGTATTTGGCATATCTGTGTCATTCATTTACATGAAATAGAAATACTCTCTTTGATTATTTGTTTGTTTTCACACAATAACATTAGCAAGCTATCTTGCTAGCGGGATGCTAGTGCGCTAGCCCATGCTTAGAAGCTATATTTCCAACGTAGAAGCTACATATATTTCATCAAATAAATGGAACTCAAGGAAAATATGGTACATAAATTGTCAGTAATCTACACATATGTAGTATGTTGTACTTTACTTACGTTAAGTTACTTAGGTAACGTTACGTTACGTTACGTTATGTTACGTTCAAGTGCGTGCTGTTGGTAACAATGCTCGTAAAATGAAAGGCTGCTGCTAATTGCACCGCTGACATCGGCTTCACACTTCCGCACGATTCGGGAAGACGCCTCGTCTCCGACACCCCCCTCATTCCCGGGAGGCGCTAATTGGAGAGAAAAATCAATACGCCGATGGGAGGGGGGGGGGGGGTGGGGGGGGGCAGGGTGTGTAGATATTGCCCAAATGGTGTCAGGGAAAGGAGACGGGCTTCACCAAAGATGATAGAAAGCAGTTCAGTTGCTGAAATATACGTACGTACCTACATATCTAATAATAATTATACCTACATAGATACCAAAAATATATGAATATTACATACTAATTACATTTTTACACTCCGTCAAATACAAATGCTAATTTTATTTAAAAAAAAATACAAATATATATATAATTTTTATATATAAAATATGAATTAGAGTAGGTTCATATCCAACAGATACTGAAATATAATAATCATTTGGAAATATTATATCAATATTAGAAACATACATACCAAATACTAGTATTAATATACTCATATATCATATACAGTACTTATTGCAAAAATATCACAAATATTTACTATAGGTAGTATATCATATACAGTACTAATATATCATTAGTATTTGCTATAACTAGTATATCATATCATATCATATCATATCATATCATATCATATCATATCATATCATATCATATCATATCATATCATATCATATCATAGTATTTGCTATAAGTAAAATATCACAAATATTTACTATAGGTAGTATATCATATACAGTACTAATATATCATTAGTATTTGCTATAAGTAGTATATCATATCATATCATAGTATTTGCTATAAGTAGTATATCTATACAGTACTTATTGCAAAAATATCACAAATATTTACTATAGGTAGTATATCATATACAGTACTAATATATCATTAGTATTTGCTATAAGTAGTATATCATATCAAAGTATTTGCTATAAGTAGTATATCTATACAGTACCTATTCCAAAAATATCATGAGTATTTGCTATAAGTAGTATATCATATCATATAATATCATATCATGAGTATTTGCTAAAAGTAGTATATCATATACAGTACATATTCCAAAACTATCATTAGCATGCTATGTATATTTAAAAACATAATTAGTATTTCACATTAGTATCTGCCATCCATATTCATTTAGTATTTGATATGTACATATTTGATATGCATGTTTGAAAACTAGTATGAATATGAGTCATTTAGTACGTGAATAAAATGAGTATCCAGCTAAACTACGTGTACGTTAGTACGCGTTAACACTTCTTCCTCCTTCCTGTCATGTGACATTTCTCCGTCATCAATTGCACTTCTGCCACCTTGTGGCCGTTTTATGACCTCAACTTTCCGGAAGAGTAATGCATCGGTGGAGGGTTGGGTCATCACCTCGTCCGCGCTCCTTGAAGGCATCGTAGCGGCAAAGCTAGCCTCTCTCAAACTTGACTTTGTTGTCGTCAAGGTCGTGTTGCAGAAAAAGGTCCTCTGAATGTGAAAGCCCAGAGAATTCCCAAATCCCACGTGAGCCCACAAAAAACCCCAAGTTCATTTATGGGTTCCCAAACAAAATGAGTTGAATTTAAGCCGGGGGTGGAATCCTGCACGGCGGTGTCCGTGGCGCCGTCGGAGTGTGCGGCGGCGTTATCGCCGGCCGCAGGGCAGCGCGGAGCAATCACAGCTCCTTGACTGGCAATGAGATTCCCCTCCATCAACCTCAGGGAGATTGTCCCATTGAAATTCCATTCCAGCTTCCATCACGGCAGCGCCGCCTCTCCGCTTTTGTTGTCCGTAAAGGACTTTTAATGCTCCAATCACACTTGAAAGGCCGCCGCTTGGCGGGGACCGGCGGCCGGGGGTCAGCGAGGGTCGCCGTCTGATTGCCGGAGAAACGAGGATGCTCCCATCGCTCCAATCGCTCCATCGCCTTGGAAATGATGGACGCTTTAAGGATTTGGCCAGCCAATCTTTGGCTGAAAATTCCAAAATGGGACTACTGGACCTTTCTAATGTCCCAAACGCATGCTTGGGATACGGTAGGGGCGTCCAAACTTTTCCCAATCACGGCCATACGGTGAAAAATGAAAACTCATGTTCCAAAAATGACAACTTCATAAGTGATAAGGATCGTTTTTAAATTTTTTTTTCTGTAATGATGTCATTTACCCTTAAAATATGATCATCATGATCATATGATGTCAATTAGTTTTCCTTTAATTAACTACTAATTAACTATGTTCTTGTAGAAGTACTGCTGATTTTGCATTTCATCATATTTACAATGCACCATGGGCCATTAAAAAAACAGGCACAGCCACAAATGGCCCCCAGGCCCCACTTTGGACACCCCCGGTGTAGGATTTTCACTTCCAAAATCCATGATTTCGTTCCCATGACATGCCTCAAACAACAAATACGTGGAAAATAATATCTCATTAATCATGGATACGGGGCGGCACGGTCGTCGAGTGGTTAGACCAGGGTTCGATTCCACCCTCGGCCATCTCTGTGTGGAGTGTGCATGCGTGGGTTTTCTCCGGGTACTCCGGTTTCCTCCCACATTCCAAAAACATGCTAGGTTAATTAGCCACTCCAAATTGTCCATAGGTATGAATGTGAGTGTGAATGGTTGTTTGTCTATATGTGCCCTGGGATTGGCTGGCCACCAGTCCTCGCCTGAAGACAGCTGGTATAGGCTCCAGCACCCCCCACGACCTTTATGAGGATAAGCGGTAGAAAAAGAATGAATGAATAAAACGATTTTTCCTTAAAAAGCTAACGATGCTGATGACGAGTGAACAAGAGTGGTTCAAGGACAGAACCTTGAGGTGCTCCAAAGTCCAGGATACGGCCATCTTGAAAAAACTGTGAAAATGAGCCAAAAAAACTAAAACCGAACCGTCCATTCACGGTTCTGGTCCTACACCCAGACTGGTTTAGTTGGGTTCTTGCGTAGCGGTGGCGGCCATGTTATTTGCGACAGGAGAGAAAAGCGACTTACCACGCTGTGTATCTGCGGCTTGCGGCGTTTGGCCAGGTCTATGATGTTGATTCCGTTGTAGTACAGGTTCTCCATGCATCCGTGGAAGTTCTTCCTGAGGAACGTGCCGGGCTTTCCGGGAAGCGGGATTCCACCGAAGCTCAGCTGTCGTGATGAGTTGAAGAGAAGAATTTGACATTCCCAAGCGGGTCAGGAGGAAGCCTGACCTCAAGTCATCTTCCGTGAATATGGAAGCCAACCCCCCCCCCCCCCCCCCGCCCTCACTTAGAAGTTGGAAACAAATCCCTCCAGCCGCTTAGCAAAAGGCTTTCCGGGCAGGCAGGCTGCGGCGCTTCCAGCATCCGATTATTAATGGCGTGGCGTTTTCGCTCATTAAAAAGGTAGGCTTTTCAGGAATTGGGCCATTACTTATGCCCGCCCGCTCCAGCGCAGCTGAAACGTCTCTTTTACCAGTTGCGATTTTATCAGCTTTAGCCGGCTAATTAATGCTAGCTGCATGAGCTGAAAGCATTATGTCCGGCTGACTACGTTTAAAAGGAGGCGGCTTTAAAGGGATCCGGAATATGCACTCGGCCGCATGCATAATGCACCAGGAGCGAGGTGTGCGATCCATACTTGATACATTTCCTTGGCTATTAAATGTCGGGAGTCGTGCTTTCTCAGCGGCGCTCCGTAGATGTGGGAAAAAAATGAGCTGGGAGTAGAACGCCGACTATAATTAACCACTCCTCGCCCGCGCGGCGGAGGCCGTGTTCCCGCTTCAAGTGCAATCCTTTTCACGGAGCGCTCCGTGGGGGATTTGGCTCGCCCCGCGACCTCACCTCGTAGTCCACCTCCAGCGAGTGGGCCTCCCCTTGCGTTTGGAAGTGATGCGTGTGGGAGTCCAGCGTCAGGTTGACGTGCTTGTTGATGCGCTCCACGTGCACGGCGTGCCAGTGCTGGTCGTCCAGCAGGCTGCCCACGGTGACGGCCGCGCGGGACAAGCTGCTCGACCTCGGCCGGCTGTCGTCTGGAGAGAACAAGGGGAGGACGCGGGGGGTGGGGGGGGGGTGAGTTGGAAGAGCAGAGGCGAAACCACGCATCACGCCGACGCATGTACCACCCGAGTGACATTTGTGTTGAAGATGCGACGAGCAAACACGGACTACAGATATGCTCCGAGTTTTAGCATCATTACACCGACGGTAACGGTTTCATTCAGTCAACACAATTCCCAATTCCGCTTATCCAAAAGGGAGTCGGAAGAAGCCCGGCTGATTCAATCCCACCCGTGACGCTCCACCCATTTTGCAGCAGTCGCCATACTTTGGTTCAATGTTCAGCAGACTTAAACGGGAACTATTATGCACATTGTGGACTCCTATAGAGCAGTACACAGCAATACCGGCACACAAAGCTTTCTAGTTCTTCCAGAATCTGCACCTATTCAGCTGTATTTCTTTTGTATTTTTAATGTGTTCCACACACGGCCCGCCTCCAGCCACGCCCACTCTGCTGTGGTTGGCCACACTCCCGAGTGTGTAGAATGACTTCCGGTTTGTGTTGCTAATCTTTTTAAAGCTTTCAACATCCAGCCATGTGAGTTGGATCCCCAATCCCATCCGGCAGTAGTCCCAAGTTTCTCAAGAAAAGAGCTTATGTAGTAGCATTAGCATTTTAGCATTAGGTTTTCTGCAGCATCGGTGACGTGTGATGTGTTTTGTGGAACTACCACTGTTTTAAAAAATTGGTAGAGCCACTGGTTGTGGTGGGAAAAGGCTATTAGCTACCCCACGTTCTGTATGCACACTCTATAATGCTACACAGACAAGCGCTTTTGCTCCATGACTTCCACTAAATAAAGACCGTTAGGACACTGGTAAACTGGTGGCTCACTTGATTGACTCCCGCATCGCCGAGGGCAATACATTGGCTAATAAGATGGATGTTGATCTCACCTAAGTTGAGGTAGAGGTCCAGTTTCCCTCGGTGAAGCTCCAGAGTGATGTAGTCTCCTCGCTGGCCCTCCCCGTGCAGCAAGACGCCGTCGGCCCGCTGACTTTTAAACAGCAGCGAGATGACATCTTTCATGGTTGACGTGGACTTCTGGTTGAATCGATACAGCAAAGAGCTTCTGCCGTCAAAGTCGGCCACGTAGGACTCTGACAGGGACACAGACACAACGGTGTGACACCTCAAAACAGGACACATGTTCTCCGTCAAGTCGGACATGCGCATGGCGTGTCATGTACCTGCAGTCAAAGGCAAGTTCATATTTTGGAAAAGGGGAAAACCCTCATTACTGATATTATCTTCCTGTTTTGTCTATTTTTACCCATTTTGCATTTTTAAAAAACATTTTCAAATATTTCAAACTTTGAAATGGTCACCTTTACACTCCTTTAATCCAATATAATAGACATAGTAAGAGAAAATAAGACATAGGAAACCTGTTTAGCAACTTCTAAATACACTTTTAAAACATTATTAGAGCCCTTAAGACATGATATAACACCCCTATAGTCACCTCGACACTCCTACGTATAAGCCAATACAATAGACATAGTAAGAGAAAATAAGACATAGAAAACCTGTTTAGCACTTTCTAACATTATTAGAGCATTAAGACATGACATAACACCCCTATAGTCACCTTGACAATCTTATAAGCCAATATAATAGACATAGTAAGAGAAAATAAGACATCGAAAACATGTTTAGCACCTACAAAATACACTTTTGAAACATTATTAGAGACCTTAACACATGAAATAACACCCCTATAGTCACCTCGACACTCCTATAAGCCAATATAATAGACATAGTAAGAGAAAATAAGACATCGAAAACATGTTTAGCACCTACAAAATACACTTTTGAAACATTATTAGAGACCTTAACACATGAAATAACACCCCTATAGTCACCTCGACACTCCTATAAGCCAATACAATAGACATAGTAAGAGAAAATAAGACATAGAAAACCTGTTTAGCACTTTCTAACATTATTAGAGCATTAAGACATGACATAACACCCCTATAGTCACCTTGACAATCTTATAAGCCAATATAATAGACATAGTAAGAGAAAATAAGACATCGAAAACATGTTTAGCACCTACAAAATACACTTTTGAAACATTATTAGAGACCTTAACACATGAAATAACACCCCTATAGTCACCTCGACACTCCTATAAGCCAATATAATAGACATAGTAAGAGAAAATAAGACATCGAAAACATGTTTAGCACCTACAAAATACACTTTTGAAACATTATTAGAGACCTTAACACATGAAATAACACCCCTATAGTCACCTCGACACTCCTATAAGCCAATACAATAGACATAGTAAGAGAAAATAAGACATAGAAAACCTGTTTAGCACTTTCTAACATTATTAGAGCATTAAGACATGACATAACACCCCTATAGTCACCTTGACAATCTTATAAGCCAATATAATAGACATAGTAAGAGAAAATAAGACATCGAAAACATGTTTAGCACCTACAAAATACACTTTTGAAACATTATTAGAGACCTTAACACATGAAATAACACCCCTATAGTCACCTCAACACTCCTATAAGCCAATATAACAGACATAGTAAGAGAAAATAAAACATAGAAAACCTGTTTAGCACCTTCTAAATACACTTTTTTCACATTAATAGAGCTCTTAAGACATGAAATAACACCCCTATAGTCACCTCGACACTCCTATAAGCCAATACAATAGACATAGTAAGAGAAAATAAGACATAAAAAACCTGTTTAGCACCTTCTAAATACACTTTTTTCACATTAATAGAGCTCTTAAGACATGAAATAACACCCCTATAGTCACCCTGACACTCCTATAAGCCAATATAATAAACATTTGTTCTTTAGTAACAACTGTACCAACATAAACAACACAAAAAGGTGTTGTTTTGCACCCAAATAACAATTTATTTACAAATATAACACCATGAACTATTTACAGTTTTCACATTGGGAACTAGACATGTGCATGTGCATGCGCACGTGCATGTGCACGTGCGCGGATCCACGCGTTGAAGGTGTGAAAGAGTCCAGCCGGTGAAAAATGTCTCCAATATGCTGTGGCTACGAGGCAAAGGAATGGGCCATTATCTGTGTTAATGTTCACATCTCCCCTGCGGGCCGGCGACTAGAAAACCAACGTCAGAAGCCGGCCTCCCTCCCGGAGGTGCACGGCGGCGCAGAGAGGAACACGCCACTCTCGGGCGCGGGCATCTTCCCTCCACCGTCTGCTTTAACTCTGCAGGCCCCTTGTTTGTTTTATGGCGCTCCTGTTTGTTTTGTGATCTGTGAAGCACTTTGTGTAGCCCTGGGCGCTACGGTGTGCTCTATAAATACAAAGTAATGCTATGCAAGACAGTCGAGTGCGCCTGTGGCTCGCCTGCCGCAGTTGGATCTCCACGGAGGGGCGAGAATAAAGAGAGCGACAAACAAGAGATTTTTTTTTTCTTGTACAAGCCGGTTCTTTACAAACCTGAACCGAGCAATCAAAGCGAGCGGCTGGAATGAAGTTCATTGTGCTGTCCGGGGGGGCCTTGTTTACCTAATTAGCATTGTTAGCGGGATTCAAACAGCAAATATCACGGTATCGTTATCTTCCATTGGACCACGCCGACATCAGCGCTAACCATGCTAACAACCTGCATGGGCCCATTGTTAGCATCTTGTGCTAAAGTGATCAAGTCCAACATAACATGTAGCATGCTAACTATGGCTAGTCGGGGTGCGCCAATCCATTGGGCTCCGGTCGGTATACTTTATAACGTCAAGGGGGGGCGCTTTAAAAAGCTTCCATTTATACGGTATTTGGGGGGCGGGCACCTGGCATATTGTATTGTATATTTTTCATATTGTAAAAGTACTTTGTACAAGAAAAAAACCTTGGTCCCCATCGCTAATATAGCCAGCCATTTAGATTTCATCCATGTGATCAAAAAGGCAATTTGACCGAATAAAATGTTAACAAACTAAAAGTTAGCATGCTAACACGTAGCTAAATGGTGCATGTTGTCAAATAGGATTCAATTTGCCGATCAGACAGGATAACACATTAGCAACTTGAGTCGGGTAAGCGCTAAATAACGACGTGTACTATTTCAAAACGGAAACAAATGCTAGCAAGACAGCAACTTGCGTACATGAAGTTCCAATTAGGATGACACATCGTGTCCTGTCATCAGATCCTATTTTAAACTGAATTGTAACGGGACCTGAATGCTAACATGCTAACAGTAACATATAACAACATAACAGTTTGAGCACAGCGAGCTTCCTGTATGAGGCCAACCCATGAGGACTATTTGTTCGATGCTATGGAGACTGGATGAAATGCTAGCATGCTAACAGTAACATATAGCAAGATAGCAACTTGAGAAAAGTGAGCTTCCTGTACGTATAAGGCCAACCCATGAGGATTATACATCCTGTCCTGTTGTTAGATGCTAAGGAGGCGGGATGAAATGTTAGCATGCTAACAGTAACATATAGCAAGATAGCAACTTGAGCAAAGTGAGCTTCCTGTACGTATAAGGCCAACCCATGAGGATTATACATCCTGTCCTGTTGTTAGATGCTAAGGAGATGGGATGAAATGTTAGCATGCTAACAGTAACATATAGCAAGACAGCAACTTGAGCAAAGTGAGCTTCCTGTACGTATAAGGCCAACCCATGAGGATTACACATCCTGTCCTGTTGTTAGCATGCCAACAGTAAGATATAGCAAGATAGCAACTTGAGCACAGCCAGCTAGTACCTGTATAAGGCTAACCCATGAGGATCATACATCCTGTCCTGTTGTTAGCATGCCAACAGTCAGATATAGCAAGATAGCACTTGAGCACAGCCAGCTAGTACCTGTATAAGGCTAACCCATGAGGATCATACATCCTGTCCTGTTGTTAGATGCTAAGGAGACGGGATGAAATGTTAGCATGCTAACAGTAACATATAGAAAGATAGCAACTTCAGCACAGTGAGCTTCCTGTACTTATAAGGCCAACCCATGAGGATTACGCATCCTGTCCTGTTGTTAGCATGCCAACAGTGACATATAGCAAGATAGCAACTTGAGCACAGCCAGCTAGTACCTGTATAAGGCCAACCCATGAGGATCATACATCCTGTCCTGTTGTTAGATGCTAAGGAGACGGGATGAAATGTTAGCATGCTAACAGTGACATATAGCAAGATAGTAACTTGAACACAGCCAGCTAGTACCTGTATAAGGCTAACCCATGAGGATCATACATCCTGTCCCGTTGTTAGCATGCCAACAGTAAGATATAGCAAGGTAGCAACTGGAGCACAATGAGCTAGTACCTGTATAAGGCCAACCCATGAGGATCATACATCCTGTCCTGTTGTTAGATGCTAAGGAGACGGGATGAAATGTTAGCATGCTAACAGTGACATATAGCAAGATAGTAACTTGAACACAGCCAGCTAGTACCTGTATAAGGCCAACCCATGAGCATCATACATCCTGTCCTGTTGTTAGATGCTAAGGAGACGGGATGAAATGTTAGCATGCTAACAGTGACATATAGCAAGATAGCAACTTGAGCAGAGCCAGCGAGCACCTGTATAAGGCTAACCCATGAGGATCATACATCCTGTCCCGTTGTTAGCATGCCAACAGTCAGATATAGCAAGATAGCGAGCGGAGCAGAGGGAGCGCTTAGGCTCTCCCATAGGACGATACATCACATCCCGTACGTCTTTGTTTGAAAGCTTCGCCTGCTGTAGAGCAGACTGTAGCCCGCCTGATAATAATCATAAATAATAACAATAGCCATGTGGAGGCGCACACGGACACACAATGAAGATGACATTTGTGTTTACAAATGTCTTCCCTCTCGGCGTGGCGAAGAAAAGCTCATCACTTCCTGGCTCATCCTTCACATCCTGAACCGTCCAATCGCAGCCGGGTGCCATTTTGGCCGTCACCTTTCCATCATCCTTCTTGCGGGAGACCCCAAAGTGTCGGCGTGGGCCGCAGTCACGAGCTCACGTTACGCTCCATCGTCTTATTATTCCTCACTCTTGACGGCTAAAAGTGATCACCTGAAGCGTATCGCCGCGTTTATGTTTGCGTAACACCGGCGGCGGCGTGTCCGCACGTCGTAAAACTGCTCATTGTGAGATTGCCAGCCACGCTCGCCGCTTTTATAGCCTCGTTTTCAAATGAAAAGACCACTTTTACGTGCTTTTTTACTGATGGCGCCGTTATCACCGAGACGCACCGGACACTTCATTAGGTACGCCAAGAAATGGGCTGTAGCAAAAAGCTAACATCATAATGCTCCAGTTGATGTCCTACAAACGTAAAAACATTATATGATATGTTTTATACTATATTTGAAATAGTTTGATGAGAAGGCCGCACGGTGTTAGCATGTTTAGCATAGGAACATGTTGCCTCCATCTTTAACTGACATGACGATTACCAAAACTAGTAAATAACTCAGTGGCAAGGCGGGAGAGGAAGGAGCAGTTAGTTTGGCGATTATTGACGACGCAATGACCACCCGTGAAGGCCACCATCTTGTGTTAGCCAACAGAGTCATCAAAATAAGACACCAAAAGCTAGCGTGTTAAAAAGCTTTCATTTGACGACACTTGACGGACTGTGGTCAACTTTCATGGCTGTCAAACGGTGTCAAACGGGACGCTGGAGAACACTCACCTGTACAGTATGTGCGTGACTGTCAGCAGGCTACGCTAACAACCTCCAAAAAGCATCCAATCCATCGGATGAGATTAGCAGCCTTTGTTAGCGGTGGAAGACACGGGGTTCGCCAACTGCTCTCTCACTCGGAGCCCACCTAGCCGTTACCAGCGACGTACGCTAACATCCGTAGCCTCCTTAAGTCACTCAATCCACGGCCATTTTGTACGACTTCAAATTGTTCTCAAAGTGACACGCATTCATGGAGAGTGGTGGCATCCACTATTTTTGTCTCTCGTGCAAAAAACGTTTAAAGAAATAGACGTTCGGGTTTATAAAAATATACATACAGTAAAGTCTCGTTATATCGATATCGGTTAAAACGAATTACTACTTATTACGATACTATTTTCATTTCCCGGCAAATTTCTAGTCTTTTATGATATAATTAGCTCCGTTAGTACGATACCCGGTTATTATGATAATCCGGTTACTACGATGCCCTTTTCATCTCCCGCCAGCCAATTTGGTCTGCTTATATCGATACAAAAGCAGCTTAAATCAATCTTTGCTTAAGGATTTCAATACCAAAAAAGAACACGGCCAACGGCTGCTTCCAGTCAACTTTATTTTTCACACTTCCACCACCAGAGTGCAGCACACACACGGTACTTTTTCCGACTCCCGAGAATATCGATATAACGAGACTTTACTGTATTTGGTATTGAACGAGTTAATTACAAATAATAAAGTTGGATTTATGAATGTATTATGAAATTACCAGGGATGCCACAAGACCTGGAGAGAGGAAATTATGAAAAAAAATCTCGTTCAGAAAAAAAAATGTCTAGTGAAATATCTTCTTTATGATAAATAAATAAATAAATAAATAAATAAATAAATAAATAAATAAATAAATAAATAAATAAATAAATAAATAAATAAATAAATAAATAAATAAATAAATAAATAAATAAATAAATCATTCATCTCAACAGAAATTATGCTCAGAAATGCTACAAATGTTTGACAGTACACGTCACAAACAGCAATACCCCAACATTATACAAGTACTGCATTATTACCATATGTCACTACTGTAATAATCGCTCTACAAAAATGTCGACAGTAATACCGTTTAGATCTCGTGCATCGTTTTGTCTCATGAGTTGGATGTCTCGTGACGCTCCAAGTAATTACATATTTTTGGGACTATTCCACTTTCCATGGCACTCCTGGTCAATAGTACTAATTAGTACTAATCATAAATAAACCTGAAAAAAAGGGTTCATTTACCCGGGTGATCGGGATGGCCGGTATGAATTTCACTCATCGGCACAGCATAAGAAACGTTGATCATAATTACATGTCATCTATTTTTAATGTCGCCAGTGCAATTTAGCATCTAAAAAAAAAATCACCTCAAACCCAAAAATTGGCCAGCTAGCAGGTTAGCATGCTACTTACTGTAAGAACAGCCGTACACTTCCACTCTGAGGCCGATCCAGCCACTGGGGTTCCAGTCCAGGGGGACGAAGCGAAGGTACCGAGCCTTCATGGAGTGGGACAGCTTGTTCTGGACAACTCCCTCGGAATTGACGTTCCCGATAAATCTCTGTGGGAATCAGACAGAGCGACGTCAGGCTACGACACGTGGTCGATACTAAGATGAGGCGGCAGAGGCTGAATATGTAAAAGAGCCGGAATAACAAGCACAAGTCTTGTTTCTTGAAGAAGAAAAACAAGCATCAAGGCTAACCTGGGGGCCAGTTCTTCCTTGTGTCTTTGAACTCAACGCGTCTATTCTATTAGGAAGTGACAGATATGAATCATCATGTGGTTCTTTCATATGTCTGCACTCGCACGTCCACTTCGCCTCTTGTCAACACAACACGACGGAGCGCGTTTGCGAGGACTCGTTTGTCTTTTTCATCTCCGGCTGGCAACAAAGCCGAAGGGACGCCGACTGGAAAAAACAAAGACAATGGAGTCTCCGGCAAAGACTAATGATGCTGCTAACTGATTCCAGCCAGGTGACATATTCAATCAAAGGGGGATCGCGTCTGAAAACAAAGACACGGCTCGCAGTCAGACTGCAAAGCAGAGGCAACGCCATTAACCCTTAAGATGCAAAAATGACCTGGTCAGGTTGTTTTCTTGAAATGTTATCATTTCATATTCCAGGTATTCCTCAAAAAACATGTTTTTGATATCATGCCATTATTTGTTAACTTACCTTTTATACATTTTAAGAAATTCTTGTATTAGTGTTACTACTCCAACCTTCCATAAGTGGGTCAAAAATGACCCGGTCAGGTTGTTTTCTTGAAAAATATCTTCATAATGAAAAAAATTTATCATTTCATATTCCAAGTATTCCTCAAAAAACATGTTTTTGATATCATGCCATTCACATTTTAACTTACCTTTTATACATTCTAAGACATTTTTGTTTTTGTGTTACTACCCCAACCTTCCATAAGTGGGTCAAAAATGACCCGGTCAGGTGGTTTTCTTGAAATATCTTCCTAACGAAAAATTGTTATCATTTCATATTCCAGGTATTCCTCAAAAAACATGTTTTTGATATCATGCCATTATTTTTTAACTTACCTTTTTATACATTTTAAGAAATTTTTGTTTTTGTGTTACTACCCCAACCTTCCATAAGTGGGTCAAAAATGATCCGGTCAGGTTGTTTTCTTGAAATATCTTTGTAATGAAAAAATTTTATCATTTCATATTCCAAGTATTCCTCAAAAAACATGTTTTTGATATCATGCCATTCACATTTTTAACTTAAAAATTTAAAGAAATTTTTGTTTTTGTGTTACTACCCCAACCTTCCATAAGTGGGTCAAAAATTTTGGACCCATTGCATTTTCTATGGAATCCAATAGAAACCTTTGATTCTTATCAACCCCTAAATGTAATACTAAATATCATACAAGTGATTATTCCTAACCAAAATGGCAAAATTGTCATAAAAAGGCATTGATTGTAGTATGGGTGATTTTTGATCCACTTATGGAAGAGTGTAGCGTCCCATCACTGGTGCATCTCAGGGTTAAAGACGACAGGCTGCCACTCGCTCCATAATGGAAGACCGGCGTGTCGCCGTTAAGGACAACATCGGGCTTCTTGCCAAGTCTTCCCCGATTTACAGAACGTTCCTCCTCTCTCCAATGGAGACCTAATGTGTTGATTTGTTGCTCTCTGCTTTCGTTTTGAGCGCCTGGCTTCCTCCTCCGCCAAAACAAAAACACTTTTATGGCGCTTATCTTTCCCTCGCAGCACCAGCAGCATTTAGTTGACCACAGAGAAGAAGTCGGTGCTTGAAAACAGGTCAGACGTCTGAACTACACCTACCGCTACACGTGCTGATTGGCGAAGCTCAGCATGGCCGCCGTGTTGGTCTTTTTCATTGTCAACGGTTGTCGGGGATATGAAAATAACAAATGCTGCGGTACAGTACGGTAATCAAACCAAAGTCAGCATCCTGGGACATCAGAATGGCGCTATGATGGCTAGCAAACTGGAATTAACAGTAGAACATGAAAGACTTCCAGGTTTTAGGTTTAAGTTGAGCAGAAAGAGGCTTGCTCAAGAAGCCAAATTAGGAAAACCCTTTGCAGCCTAACCAAGGACCCCTGATCCAAGGACACTTAGCCACAAGAGAAGTAAGCCAGGGCTGAAAAACTGATAGAACCCCACAGGGACTAATCCCCAGATTGCCAAACTAAGGAGCTCAACAAAGAACTCGTCACTAAACAAACCATTTGGAGCTTAAGCACCTAAGGACCATCCTTGGACTTTAGTGCCGAAAGAAACCTATGGACCTATCTCTGTGGTCCTTCAGCAACTAAGACCAAGACACCAGACAAAAACCCTGCCAATGAATGAACCGCATGAGAACCAAGCAGGGTTCCTAAAACCGGAGAAGTAACATCAGGTCTTGGACTTAGAAAACCCTGTGGAGTCCAACCTAACCAATCTGGGTTCTCTTTGCTTTGGAAACCAATCTAGTTTCTGTAGAAGCAAGATGGGGCCTTGCCACAGAACAGACCACGTGGGTCCTGATACCTTTGGGAGCAAGATTAGAACTTTCCTCTAACAAAGCTTCATGGGGTTGAACATGGGGTTCCTTTGACGAAAGAAGCCAGAAGCAAACTAGACCTTTGCTGCGGAACGCACCGACTGGGCTCTCGGTTTCAGGGCCTAACCTCTGGGTGCTAAAGAAACTAACTTCCTGGAGACGTATGCAAGCCGGGGCCCTGCCATTGAACGCACCATCCGGCTACCAACCTGCAGAGGAGATCTGCCGCAGAAACAATCCAAAGCCCTGCCTTGCCTCTGGAGAGTCAAGCGGAGTTCTTGCCGGCGGCTAAACAAGCTAAGACCAAGGCCTGGGCTCAAACCACGTGAAGGAAACATGGAGCGAGCTGAGTGGAAAAATCATTGTTGCGGCAGCGTCCGTCCTCAGGGTCCAAAGTCATATGTCAGACCACAGCCAGGCAATAAAGAACCTCATAACCTTTTTTCTTCTTTCCAAGGGGAGCCCAAGTACGTTAGGTCCACGGTGGACTGTTTATTGTATCCAGGATGGGGGGGTGGAGGTGTGGGAGGGGGGGGGGGTGGAGGTGTGGAGCAATGAGGATGATAGAAGGCGGTTGAACAGGAGTTCAATGGGGAAGAAAGTTCAAGAGTAAATTCAACAACAGAGGAAGCTACTAGACCTCCTTTTCTTTCACTTCCTGTACGACCAACAGTCAAATGTGCCCCTTCCCGTCTAGTCTCCAGTGGGTTCTTTCATTTTCACTTCTTATAGGACAATGGTCACATGTACCCATACCTGTCTAGTACGTATATAGTGTGTTCTTTTATTTTCACTTTCTACTGGAGGAGTGGTCACAGGTTCCCATACCTGTCTAGTACGTATATATATAGCGTGTTCTTTTATTTTCACTTTCTACTGGAGGAGTGGTCACATGTACCCATACCTGTCTAGTACGTATATATATAGTGTGTTCTTTTATTTTCACTTTCTACTGGAGGAATGGTCACATGTACCCATACCTGTCTAGTACATATATATATATAGTGTGTTCTTTTATTTTCACTTTCTACTGGAGGAGTGGTCACATGTACCCATACCTGTCTAGTCTATAGCGTGTTCTTTTATTTTCACTTTCTACTGGAGGAGTGGTCACATGTACCCATACCTGTCTAGTACGTATATAGCGTGTTCTTTTATTTTCACTTTCTACTGGAGGAGTGGTCACAGGTTCCCATACCCGTCTAGTACACATATATATATATAGCGTGTTCTTTTATTTTCACTTTCTACTGGAGGAGTGGTCACAGGTTCCCATACCCGTCTAGTACGAATATATATAGTGTGTTCTTTTATTTTCACTTTCTACTGGAGGAGTGGTCACATGTACCCATACCTGTCTAGTACGTATATAGCGTGTTCTTTTATTTTCACTTTCTACTGGAGGAGTGGTCACAGGTTCCCATACCCGTCTAGTACGTATATATATAGTGTGTTCTTTTATTTTCACTTTCTACTGGAGGAGTGGTCACATGTACTCATACCTGTCTAGTACATATATAGCATGTTCTTTTATTTATTGCTTGACTTCTTTTTACACTTATATGGCAGTTATGGCACGTGATGATGCAACAGTGATGGCCACATTCCAGATCAATTAGCTTCCGTTATTTCCTGCGTGGAAAATGAGTGTAGAAACATAAACGTTTGTCTTGAGAAGGTTTAGTTGTTGTTGAATTGGCCTTATTTGACACTAATGGCGGTTCAGTGTTAGCTCCGCTACGGCGGCCCCCCGGGGAAGAGCGTGCGACTCCTGGCAAGGTCATGAAATCCCAGCTCTCAGCCTCCCTCAGGCTCTCCAAGCGCGGCCGGTGACGTGTTGGAACGCGGCCCGCAGCGCCAGTCGCCGGCAGCATCGGGGAGCGTTCCCGTGTGACTTTCTCCCAATAAATAACACGTGGAAAAGTCATCCCCGGCGAGCGGCGGGGCGGGAATGAGGATGGAAGAGGTTACGTCTGTCTCGGCCTCACGAGGGCCCCCCCTGCCCCCCCCAAGGATAATCTTCAGCACCCCCAGGCGTTTTTTTCCACACTTTGTCACGTCACCCTGCCGCAACCAACACGTCCTTTTCTTCTGTTCTTCCCAACAGCAGGCGTCACGGAGCGGGACTGTTGCTGTGGAATACTAACGGCTGCTAGATAAGTTGGGGGCTACTGCAGTTACCGGAACAGACGGCTTCATTAGCTCCTTTATATTTCCCATCGGGGGGGTTGGGGGGGGGGTGGAAAGACAGCCTTCATCTTGACTCCAACAAGGAGAAGAAAAAGAAGCATCGAGACGACCTGCCTACTGTTGCTTTTGGCTTGTTTTCATTCAAAGCGACGCCTGGAAATGTACGGTAGTATCGATACCGAGGGTAGTACCCGTACTTTCACAAACGTGCGTGTTTGGAAAAATTATTTTTTCTTTTATTTGTGTTTATGTTGCGGTTTAGTTGTTTAGATATTGGAGTAAAAGCAGAAAAGTGTCTCTAAATGTCTCTAAATGTAAATACAGACATGGCATGATATCAAGACAGTATATGCCTTGACATTTTTGCTGCTGAGCGCTACGTTGCTAGGTGCTAGCATGCTACCTGTTATCATGTTAGCATTTTAGCATATAGAGGCTCTAAACACAAATACAGACATGGCATGATATCGGGACACTATAGAACTGCTTGGACATTTTTTTTTGCTGAGCGCTATCTTGCTAGGTGCTAGCATGCTACCTGTTATCATGTTAGCATTTTAGCATATGTCCTCATGTCTCTAAATGCAAATACAGACATGGCATAATATCGGGACACTGTAGAACTGCTTGGACATTTTTGTTGCTGAGCGCTATCTTGCTAGGTGCTAGCATGCTACCTGTTATCATGTTAGCATTTTAGCATATGGTGGCTCTAAATGTAAATACAGACATGGCATGATATCGGGACACTATAGAACTGCTTGGACATTTTTGTTGCTGAGCGCTATCTTGCTAGGTGCTAGCATGCTACCTGTTATCATGTTAGCATTTTAGCATATGTCCTCATGTCTCTAAACGCAAATACAGACGTGGCATGATATCGAGACAGTATAGAACTGCTTGGACATTTTTGGTGCTGAGTGCTATCTTGCTAGGTGCTAGCATGCTACCTGTTATCATGTTAGCATTTTAGTATAATTTTGTCATGTCTACCCACAAATACAGACATAGCATGAGGGACACTACAGACCTGCTTGGGTACTTTTAGTGCTATCTTGTGAGGAGCTAAAATGCTAACTGTTAGCATGTGTACAGCTTAAAGAGCGTGCACTCTGTAGTCTGGAAATGATGTTATTTATTTAAAAGATTTTGTTTGATACACAACAGTCACAAATAAAGTATTCAATCGTATAGCGCACAACACACGCTGCTAGCGAGTATTGCACTCGCTCGCGCCCCGCCTGTCCCCACTAGGACAAAGAGACTGAATGACTGACAGGTCATTCATTCAGACAGGGCATCCAACGTGCCCATGTGTGGAGACGGATGCAAGGACTGAAGCCTCTTGTCATCCAGCCCGTTTGGTAGACGGAGGGAAGGAAAGCCGTCCAGTCTTTAATGGCCGCCGCTTCACTGGGAGCAGAAACGGGCGTCCAAAATGTCTTGCTAGGAAGAACAATGGAGCCATTCGGCAGCCTGATTGATTGGTTGACGGTCAAAGCTTTTACTTGAAATATTTATTTCTTTTAACTTTTATACGAGCCAAAAGAGATCCCTCATAAACCGAGAGCACTTAAACGCACTGCAAAAAGTGCATCTTTGACATTTCGGCCTTTAGATAACGCTGTAAAAGGATTTCAATAACCTTCAGGACAAACTTATTCATCAATCAATCAGCAAAATAGCCATTTTCAAATGCTGCTGCAACCTTTAGCCTTTATTATGGAGCTCATTTTCTCACGCAGGTCATTTGGCGCCGCATTAGCTGGGAGTGGCGATAAGCGGCGAGGTGGGGGCCATCTCATTAGCGCCCCTTTGTTCACCTCCTCGCCGGCAGCTTTTACCTATTTTAGCCGTGATGTCCAAAGTGTCCTCTTTTTTGTGGCCGTTTTTAACCGTCACATTTAAGAAATATTAGCTCAAAACAACAACAAAAAATCTGCAAAAATGAATCGATAAAGTCAATATTTTAAGAAAAAAATATTAAACTATGGAGAAAGAAAATCCTAACATTATGGGGACTAATAATGCCATTAAAAAACAATAAAGCTGAAATATTAAATTATTATTAATATTTATTCTAAATTAATATATAATTTTATTATATACTTCATATTATTTTATTTTATTAATTATAATATTATATATTAATATTAATATGTATTAAATATATGTTATTTTTTATGATAATATTACAAGAAACAGCACAGAAATAATGTTGTCATTTTTTAATTTTATTCTTGGGGATTAAGCTGTAATATTACGGGAATAAAGTCATGAGTTAGGAGGAGAAAATTAGCTGAGATTATCAATGAAGAAAGTTGAAATATTTTGAAAATGACCAAAACATAAAAGTGACAAAAGTCTTTTTCCCCGTATTGCAAAGTTCGTAACGACGCTCGCACGCGAGGCTACGTCCTGCGCCCTCAGCGGCACCAACGATATGACATGTTGACATGTGACAACGTGAGCAGGAAGCTGTTAGGATGTCCTCGCCCGGATGTCGCCTTCCGAGAGGTTTTGACACAAGCGTTGGCGACGTATCGTCAGCAAAGGCACGTACGTACTTTCACAACTTTCAATTTACGTCATTTGAAACCTTTAGGGAAGGACGGGCTCACGCTTCTCTTTTATTGCTGACTATTTTAATATTGCTACCACAATCAAAAATGTTAGTAGCATGAATGTGAAACGTTAAAGAAATATGTTGAATGTTATGATGAACAAACAAAACAACAAATAAAGTTATTGTGGGGGAAAAGTTATAATCTTATGACAATAAAGTGAAAATAAAGTCACAATATTAAGACAAAGTGTCTGCGTGTGTTCATAAAATGCTACTATGCTAATGTTAGCATGCTAACAATTCTAACGTTATCATATAAAAGCTAGCATGGTCATAAAAAAGGCAGAAAATGCTACTAAGCTAATGTAAGCATGCTAACAATGCTAACACTAACCAGTAAAAACTAGCATGATAGCGTTTGCGTTTGTTGGCATAACTTAATACTCACAAAAGTGGGAGAAAATGCCACCAGGCTAATGTAAGCATGCTAACAATGCTAACACTAACCAGTAAAAGCTAGCATGATAGCGTTTGCGTATGTTTGCATGTCTTAATACTCACAAAAGTGGGAGAAAATGCCACCAGGCTAAAGTAAGCACGCTAACAATGCTAACACTAACCAGTAAAAGTTAGCATGATAGCATTTACGTATATTTGCATATCTTAATACTCACAAAAGTGGGAGAAGATTCCACCATGCTAATGTAAGCACGCTAATAATGCTAACACTGACCAGTAAAAGTTAGCATGACAGCTCTAAGTGTGAAAATGTCAACAAACGTGACCTACGATGACATACAACACGTAATAATTACACCGATGAGTTCATTTGAAGCATTAGCTGAACTTTTAACATCGACATTCCGGCATTTAACTCGCATTTTAGCACCAAAATCATGCTAGGTTAGCCCAGAAAAAACTTATTGCTCCGGCACCAGGATAGCTGGCAGAGCTTCAAGTCGTGTAGCGAAGCCTGCCAATGACCTTTAAACGTCCTGCGTCCCCCTCCCCAAGCGTGTCTCCGCGCCAGTTAGCCACTGTCGGCTAAGCTAGCCGCTTGGATCGCCCCGCATGGCTTCCACAAAAACACAACAGAAGTTATTCAACACGGGGCAAAGGAGAGGCGGCCATCGGTTAATCAACTTGGTCATGGCGCCGTCGGCCAATTACAGCGCCGCTAATGTGATTGACGGGTGAAAAACAAGACTGGACCGGCTCGTTAGCGCGTCCTGACAGAAGTGGGACACGCAACGCGAAGACGGCGTGATGTTTGCCCACACGGAAGGCGTGACATGAAAGGGAAAGATGGACGAGCCAGATAGAAACGTCAGCCATTCCTCGCCTAGCGTCCGGTTAGCACGCGCAAAGCGAGGCCCCGCCCCCCCGATCGCTCACCTCGGTGCCGTCGTCATGGCGATAGCGTCTCCAGACCCGCCCCGTGTCGCTGTAGAGGAGCAGGTAGGAGCTGACCCAGTCCCAGCTGTCGTAGCATCCCTGCGTGGCCACCGCCGTCACCTCCGTCTGCTCCCTGAGGTCCAGCTGGAGCCACGGCTCTTTGTCGCTCGCCGCCGCCGACCATCCGCCCGCCTCTGACGGTAACAAAAAAAAACAAAAACAGAAAAATATGAAGCGAGTTAATCGATGGAGGATTGATTTTGTGGAGGCTTGCGGTTTGAAGCCGAGTCACCGCTGCAGGATCACCTTGCAGAGGTTAGCGTCAGCGCTTAACGCCGCCGATAAAAATCTTTTCATGAGAATCGGGTGGCAGATTTCACCTTTGACCTCAGCTATCCGCAACATCCGGGGTCGGGTGTCCTTTCAAACTAAGAGCTTTAAGCTTGTTTTGTTACACCAGTCAATGATGCTAATAATCGCACCAACGGCGTCACGCTCGCGCCAGGCCTTCAAATGGGAGGAAGGAGGGAAGGACACAAGGAAGCAAGGAAGCAAGGATGCAAGGAAGCAAGGAAGCAAAGAAGGAATGAGGAGGACTTCAATGGCGAAGATACCAAAGTATGAAAAAAGGGACGTCGGGCGGCTCACCGTCTCTCCTGTGCAGCTTGGCGTTGTGGGCGGCGTAGCCCGCCGACGACTGCGACGAGCTCAGGAAGGACGATCGCGGCAGTGCGGACACCAAAGGAGCGTTGCAATTATCTGGAAAGTGACAAGACTTTATTTTTAGTGGCAGTAAACAATGCAAATGAGCTGGCAGCCCATAAACACACGACGCTAATTTGCTTGTATTAGAAGAAGCCTTTGAAATCCTTCTGGTGGCGCATTTGCATACGTACCGCACACAAACACACAAACATACAGTATGCCACTAATATCATAATAATAATAACAACAACAACAAATAAAAATAAGAGTCGAATAATTTCCATTATTTCCCACAGGAACATCCCATCTCACTGGTCATTTATTTACCTTTTATTTTCATTATTTACTATTTTAGAAAGTGCTACTTTGCTAACAATGCTAACGTTATAAAAGCTAGCATGGTCATAAAAAAGGCAGAAAATGCTACTATGCTAATGCTAGCATGCTAACAATAACGTGCAACACCGAGCACGGTAGCGTTGAGTGTCTCGAGTATGTTGATAGTCAAAAACGGCAGAAAGCGCTACTTTGCTAATGTTAGTATGCTAACAATGCTAACGTTATAAAAGCTAGCATGGTCATAAAAAAGGCAGAAAATGCTACTATGCTAATGCTAGCATGCTAACGATAACGTGCAACACCGAGCATGGTAGCGTTGAGTGTCTCGAGTATGTTGATAGTCAAAAACGGCAAAAAACACTACTTTGCTAATGTTAGTATGCTAACAATGCTAACATTATAAAAGCTAGCATGGTCATAAAAAAGGCAGAAAATGCTACTATGCTAATGCTAGCATGCTAATGATAAGTGTCTTGAGTATGTTGATAGTCAAAAATGGCAGAAAGTGCTACTTTGCTAATGTTGGCATGCTAACAATTCTAATGTTATAACCCTATTCTATAATACATTTTATGAATGACGACCCCAGTTTGACCCTGGAACAGATTATTTTTATTTCCATGACTTCCAATAATATTTCAATTATTATTATTAATATTATTATATTCAATAGTTATTTTTATGAATGACGACCCCAGTTTGACCCTGGAACAGATTCTTTTTATTTCCATGACTTCCAATAATATTCCAATGATTATTGTTATTATATCCAATAGTTATTTTCCTGAATGACGATCCCAGTGACCCTGGAGGTGATGATGAATTGGCCGGTCTGTCCTGGCGAGCACGTGACGGACGCCATGTTTCCATGCGTGGAAACGGCCCCCGGCCCCCAGCCCCCCCTTCCTTTTCCGTCCCTGACTTGGATTGAACCACTTTTCCCCAACGTGGAGGTAAAACTCAGCGGGCGAGCGGTTCAGCGGTTCATGGGTTGAGCGTGTCGACCCAAAGTGCGTGTTTACCCGTCGGCGTGGTGCGGCGTAGAAAGGGAGGATTAGGGAGAATAACAACGCTTATCCCGCTCCCAGACGCTTCACACGCTCCATTAACCCGCGCGCTGACCCTTCGACGCGTCACATCAGCGTCCCGTGCCGCAATCCAACAGGCCGTCAATCTCCGGGTCTGATGCACCCGCCCCCCCTCCCGTCGCAATAAGAGCAGCGACTTCCCGGCTGGGATGAAGTGAGTTGTTGCGCGGTGGAGGAGTGTAATGAAAACTGGCGCCAGCTTGATTCCAATCATCACTCCATCACTTGGCTTCGCTCGCCTCGGCCCGAGAGGCCTCGGCAGCAGGCTACGAGATGCGGAATTAGTCTCGGTCAGGCGGAACACGGGGGGGGGCAACAGGCCGTCCATCTGATGAACAACGCCACGCTGACAGCCTCCCGCCGCATTCCCGCTGACCCGCTTTGATTGGAAGCGCTTGAGAGAGGCCCCCCCGCGCCCCCGCCCCCAACACACACACGCTAATCCCGATTCCAAGTGTGACTAAAGTGGATCAAGCCGTCTTATCCCGGGACTCAAATTGTTGGCGGAGCCGCACGGCGCTTGCAGATGTTCGCTGAGGAAACCGGAGCGCTGGCGTGCCGTCGGCCATCTTGACACATCCGGGGTTATCATCACGCCAGCGCTACCGCCGCTCCATCGGCTAAAGTAAGGCATCCCACCTTTGATCCGGGCCGGATCAGACCCGCTCGCTCTTCTTATCGCTTCCTCGTTTGGAGCGTGACGCCTCAAGGCTGCGACCACACCTGGGATTCCGTATTCCCATCCCGACCACAACGGGAACAACAGCTACACCCCCCCCCCCCCCCCCCGCCGTTTCCCCAAGGTGGGATTCCACGTTAACCAATTCAACACCAAAGACAACTTTATACGTTTTTAGCAATCCCCAACGGCCAATCCCGTTGCAGGAATACGTCGAAGTTTGGTGTTGCTTCAGGCAAGCTTTTAGTCAAGCTCACTTCCTCCTGTCTTTTCCCAGCCGCCATTTTCAATTCAATTCAAAACTTTATTCTTAAAAAGCTCTCAAAATTGTAACACTCCGTCGTTTCAGGCATTGCTTCTTCTTCTTCTGTTTTATTCTCAAAATCTCACATTTTTCTTCATGTGTCCCTAACATTCTGGTGTAATTTTTCCCCAATTTTTGTGTTTTTTTTCCCAAAAATATTTCCCCTTCGTCGTTAAATAATCTCCATAAATGTCAGCTACTGATTGAGCTACTGATGGCATTCATTTGCATTTTGCGTCTTTTTTTAACCAACAAAATAGTCTAAATGTATTTAGAGATACGTTTTTGTTATATATTATTATATATATATATATTTTATATTATTATATATTTTTTAATATATTTATATATTTTTTTCTGTATTCTTTTTAGTTAAAATAACTAAAAATGACTTTTTTTTAACTTCCTCTCAATAAAAATATTTCAAAAGAGCACATTTGAGTACTTCAGAAAAATGATAATACCGTGAATCTTACTTTAATTTGAGTGTTTGCAAAGTATTTTTAGCATTTAAGCCTTTATTAAACATTAATGATGTAATATAATGAAAACATACATATATATATATATATATATATATATACACACTGGTGGAATACTTCTGTACACTGTACTACTATATAATTATACTGTAGTCATAAGTCATGTACATGATTTCCTTGATCCATCCCATGTAACAACAATTTGGGCTTTTGGGGTTCCTCAGGGAAACGTCTTAAGTCCCTTTGCTTTCTATCAAGTCCAAAACAAAAGTGACCTCTGACATCCCCAAACGGACCAAAATGTTTCTCGAAATCTTATCAAAAGTCTTCTCCAAAGTGCGGAAGCTGCCTTCGCTGCAAAAGGGAGAAAAAAAAATTGCATTTTTTCTTCCCGTTTCCTGCATAAACGGCGTTTGCGTCCCAACACTTTTGCCCTCGCTTGGGCGATAGCGCTACGGGCGACGTTTATTTGCATAGCGCATTTCAATTTCAAAGGCAAATGTGCTTTTGTGCAAAGGAAATAAAAGAGCAACACGAGGAGAAAAAGTCAGTGAAATATTAAAACATACAGTATGTATTCATAATTCATTGAAGTACAGAGAGCACATGAAATGATTCCATAATGGGAAACGTGATGAATAAAAGCGTTGGAGCGAGGAGGCGCAGGGGGAGGTGTCGTTGCCCTCCGGATGTCAAATGAAGCTCCTCCTACTTTCTAAATTGTTTGACGTGTGTCGTTGATAAAACATGTTGGGTTTTATTATTGTAATATTTTATTTATATCATAGTAATACTCATTTCAATGAACGTCTTCAGCGGCGGCCCCCAAAAAGCCAAAAAAAGCTCATTTCTAACATTTTCCGTTGTTTATTAATCAGCAGTAGAACATACGTAAGTTTCAGGAAAATCTCAGCTCCCCACTAAAAGAAAGACAAAAGCATCTTATTGTGAAAGGATACATTTATGTGAACTATGAGAACATAAAAAAACCCAAAAAGAGTATAAATACATTTTTGGTCATCAAAATGTGGTCACCATCTGCAAGCACGGCGCAGGACCAAAGGGCAACATAAAGAACATGTATCTATTTTTAGCTTTAGCTATAGCTTTATAACATCTCTTTGTGTATTGTTTAAAAATGTATTTCAATGTGATCCAAAAATCTTTGCTGCCAAGAGGAGTCGGCAGCCATGTTTGTAGTTTATGTTCCACAGACAGATTGAGTGGTGAGATTTCCCAGCGGTCTCAAATGCAGCATCCACAGGTCGTTTATCCCGGGCCGTTATCTGAGTAACATTTGGACTCTGGTCTCCGCCAGCTGACCCGAGTCGATAGACGCGCTTTGTATTCTTCAAACGTGTCCGTGACGTCTTCCGTGATTTGTGGACTCGTGGAGCCACTTCAGCGTCTACCGTCTTCATCGGTCTTCATCGGTCTTCATCGGTCTTCATCGGTCTTCATCGGTCTTCATCGGTCTTCATCGGTCTTCATCGGTCTTCATCGGTCTTCATCGGCAGGATGAGGGGCGCTTGTTTACCGCCATGTGTTGAGTTGAAGAGCTCGTTGCCGCTCCGCTTCCCAATCTGCATCCTGCCAAACATGGGATCACCGCGACTTACGGAAGGAAGGAGGGCGATTTGCCGGCAAAAAGCTGCTCCCGGCGGGATAAATCCTCTGAAGCTGACCTCTGGGATTTTCAACGCCAGCTTCCTGAAATCTTGTAAGCAAATGAAGCGCTGTGACACGGAGCACGGCGGGGGCCGAGTACCAGACCAGAAGAACGGGGTAGGCTTTTCAAAATAAAATGAATCACGATAAATCACGTAAGGTCGTCACGTTGTAGACGTCATGGGTAGCACACATGGCGCTAGCGTCGGCAGCATGGTCGGTAAATTATATATTATAATATTGAAATAAGAGATGTTATAAAGCTAAAGCTAAAGCTAAAAATAGATACATGTTCTTTATGTTGCCCTTTGGTCCTGCGCCGCGCTTGCAGACGGTGACCACATTTTGATGACCAAAGACGTATATACAAGTACAATAAATGTATCTTTTCACATTAAGATGCTCTTCTCTTTCTTTTAGTGGGGAGCTGATATTTTCCTGAAACTTACCTATGTTCTACTGCTGATTAATAAACAACAGAAAATGTTGTTTATTAACAGAAAATTTTTTGGGGGGGTGGGGGTTCCATGTTTATATAGCCATAGAACACAATATTATATATACTATATATAAATATATAGTTCACATAAATGTAACTTTTCACAATAAGATGCTTTTGTCTTTCTTTTAGTGAGGAGCTGATATTTTCCTGAAACTTACCTATGTTCTACTGCTGATTACTAAACAATGGAAA
Source organism: Doryrhamphus excisus (assembly GCF_037039965.1). Taxonomy (NCBI): domain Eukaryota; kingdom Metazoa; phylum Chordata; class Actinopteri; order Syngnathiformes; family Syngnathidae; genus Doryrhamphus; species Doryrhamphus excisus. The sequence goes on along the minus strand of NC_136368.1, from coordinate 623,159 downwards.
TGTTAGAAATTAGCTTTTTGGCTTTTTTTTGGGGGGGGGGTCCATGTTTATATAGCCATAGAACACAATATTATAGATACTATATATATATATATATACTATATATAAATATACAGTTCACATAAATGTAACTTTTCACAATAAGATGCTTTTGTCTTTCTTTTAGTGAGGAGCTGATATTTTCCTGAAACTTACCTATGTTCTACTGCTGATTACTAAACAACGGAAATGTTAGAAATGAGCTTTTTGGCTTTGGGGGGGGGTGACAACGAATGTGGCTTTGCATCCTTCCCCTTAAGCGTTTGCGGCGTGTCGGTAACGCCGCGGCGTCGCCCCCAGAGTCCAGACCTCTCCCTCTGGTTGCCCACACTGGATGAATATTTCACGTCCAAATCAAATCACCATCCTGCTCCAGCAGATATACGAGGAAGAAGAGCTTTTCCTCGCAGCTATCCAGTCTCCGGAAACAGTTTGAGTGTATGACAAAAAAAAAAAGTCTAAAAATAGAGACGGGCTCGTAGCGAGGAGGAGCGGACTAATCCTCGGCTCTGGGCGGATCAATTGCGTGTCTTAAATGCACAGGTGCAATCATAAAGTTGGCTGGAAGGCATTTCTTTCCAAGCAGCCGTCTTTTATTGAACCGGGGAAATAACAATAACCTCTAAGTGACCCGCAGATATGCGCCTTCTTTCCTTTTTTCTGCATGGCGTTGCAAAGCAAAGCCCAGGAGACGCCCGGCAGCTCCGTGGAAGTGAAACAAACACCCCGCCATTTAGATTTCAGCCCCCGCCAGGTTTTATCGGACCTGCGTTACTCGGGAAAAAACCGATGAAAATGATTGTTCTGCACAATTAGCGCTCTTTAGGCCGCCGCAGGCCCGCGGGCTCGCAGGCCGGCTCGCCACACAGCTTGAAAATAGAACGTCATTTGGCAATAATACAAGAAAAACAATTGCAATCTCAGCAGAAAAGGACCTGCAATTATCAGGATAAATAATTTCATTTTAGTGCTGCAAAGTTGAAATATGAAACAAAAAGGGTGTTGCTTTCTTAAAGTCGTAATAAAGTCCTAATATTATCCTAATATATGCAGTATAAGTTAGCACCATACACGAATAAAGCTAAAATAAACAAACAAGGAAGAATGAGTATGAGAAGAAAAAAACGTTTATGAATGGACCAGAATAAAGTCATAAATCTACAAGAAAAATTTACAAAAATAAAAGTGGTACATTTTACAAGAATAAAGGCAAAAATTTACAATATAAACTTAAGTAAGATTTTAAAAAAGTAAGATAAAGTCCTAAATGTACGGGAAAAAGGCGCAATTTTACGAAAATAAAGGCATAAATTTACAAGATAAACTTGTAAAAGTGAGAGAAAAAAAGCTGTAAATTTATAAGCGTAACGTCGTTAATTTACTAGAAACAAAATGTAATCAATGTTCAACAATAAATTCCTAAATGTACGGGAAAAAGGCGCAATTTTACGAAAATAAACCATAAAATTATGAGACTAAACTTGCAAAAGTAAGAGAAAAAAAGTTGTAAATTTATGAGCAGAAGTTGTTAATTTACAAGAAATAAAAAATCATAAATGTACAACAATAAAGTCCTAAATGTATGGGAAAAAGGCGCAATTTTACGAAAATAAAGCCATAAATTTACAAGATAAACTTGTAAAAGTGAGAGAAAAAAAGCTGTAAATGTATAAGCGTAACGTCGTTAATTTACTAGAAACAAAATGTAATCAATGTTCAACAATAAATTCCTAAATGTACGGGAAAAAGGCGCAATTTTACAAAAATAAACCATAAAATTATGAGACTAAACTCGCAAAAGTAAGAGAAAAAAAGTTGTAAATTTATGAGCAAAAGTTGTTAATTTACAAGAAACAAAAAATCATAAATGTACAACAATAAAGTCCTAAATGTATAGGAAAAATGGTGCAAATTTACGAAAATAAAAGTGGTCAATTTTACAAGAATGGAGACATAAATTTACGGGAATAAACCCGTAAAAAAAAAAAAAAAGTTGTGAATTTATAAATGTAAAGTCATTAACTTTGACAAACAAAAGAAAACATAAATGTACAAGAATAAAGTCACAAATGTACAAGAAAAATAGCAAGTGGTAAATTTTAGGAAAATAAAGCCATAAATTTACAAGAATAAAGTCGCAAATGTACAAGAGAACAAAAGTCAGAATTTAACAAGACAACAAAAAAAAATCCAAAGGCAAAATATCAAAAATCAGCAGTAATTTGGCAATATTCAAGTCAAAATATTCCGAGAGTGAAGAAAAACTGAAATAGGTGTAAACCCAAAAACCTCCAATTTAGTAGCGTCAAGTTGATATTTTTAGGTATCAGGTTGTTGGGAAAGAATTGAATTAAAAAAACAGCATTCAGTCAAAACATGAAGAAAAAGGCACAATTTTATGAGAATAAAGTGGTAATATTATAATAAAAACTATTAAGAAACAAACAAGCCCATTTGAGCCATAACGTCGGGGTACGCAGACTCGGGTTCCGGCTGAGTCCATTAAAGTCGAGGAACGACACAGTGTCACATGACCTCGGTGGGGGGCGGCTGGCGGCGAGTGAGCTACGCTACGACAAGCTAGCTGCATGGAAACCGCAGCGTGGATAACATCAAAGGGCACAGCAACAGTATCGTGTAACGCGGCGACGTAACCCGGACCTCCCCCACCCCCCTCCACCCCGCGTGCTTTATCGACCACGGCCCACTCGATACCTCGCGTGAACCGCCGGGCTCCGGTGGCGGGTGACCTCTGCTCTGCCGGCCGAGGGATCGGCTGACAATTAGCCGCCTCGATTCAAGGAAGCGGTCGCTCGTCAATACGCCTTCTTTGCCAAAATATCACGGGGGCGCCTCGCCGCAGAAGGTCCACGTGCACGACAGCGGCGACAGCGGCTCTCGATCTAAGCGACTCAAAGTCGGCATCACACGGCGTTCCAAAGATCCACATCCCATCCACTTTTCCTTTCCATGACACACAATCTTATAGTCTTATATTGCTGGAATGTTTGGAAAAATGACAGCAATTCTTTAAAAATGGTTCAATTCCCTTGTTGGTGTCTTATTTGATGTGATGAGAATACAAGATACACCAGTAAAATGTTAATGAAATGTATGACAATAAAGTTGTTCATTCTCAAAGAAGTACGAAGAACAAGAATAATGTCCTAAATGTACCAGAAAAATGGTGCAGATTTACTCAAATAAAAGGGGTACATTTTATAAAGTTAAGTATATGTTATGAAATATGGTATGAAATACCGTATGAAATATGTTATGAAATACGTTATGAAATACGGCAACGTCAAAACAAACCACAACCAGCCGCAATGTTAAAGTTGGTACACAAAGTCCAGTCCACGTTTTACACCGTGGCGGCCATGTTTGTCAACCGATCTTGACCAAATTTGACACACGTGTGCTAGTCGGTCTCCTGAATGGGTGTACCAAATTTTGCGACTTTGCCGCCTTGTTGGGCTGTGGGAGAAATTTCAACTCAATCTGACCTGAATAAAATGATTGGTAGAGTGGAGTTGGTGGAGTTATTGTCATGATAATGATAATGATATTCCATATATATGATAAGAGGAGATAGCGTGGACACACTGAGTGAAATTATCCACGGGTATTTACTTCATCACTTTGTCCCGGCGATGTTCTGCCCCACTAAGAGAAATCAATTTCCAGTGGAGTGGACAGTCATGGAGGAATCATTGATTGACTACGTGGTCTAATAACTCTCCTGCTCCTCGTCAATTACAGTAAAGGTCGGACCAATCAGGTGTTAATGATCTCCCGTGCTGTCAGACGCTGACGTATGCGCCACCGCACTTTAGCAACCCCCCCCAAAAACTGTAAAAATGGCACAAAGGGGACATGACGCATGTCCACCGTCAACCGCCCCCCCCCCTCGCTGTTGTTTACGCCTGCTAAATCTGAGGGCAGCTCCTGGGAGCGCCACGGCGATTCATCACGCCACCGACGTGTCAGACGCCATCACGGCTCGCATTTGAGGAGCAGCCGGCTGTCGTCCGTCAGCGAGCGGCGCTCAGTCGCTGCCAAATTCCCGCTTTAGCGAGAGTGGCGTCTACGTCCCCGCATCAGACGCCGACTAACAGATCGCTCACATCACATGATGTCACGGCGGACGCTTGATATCGCTCATATCGGAGTGGACGCCTTATGTTGCAGTGGACGCTTGATGGCCAGAGGACGTCATGTCCTAATGGACGCATGATATCGCAGTGGACACGTGATTCATGATATCACCGTGGACGTATGTATCGTAGTGGAGGTATGGTATTGTAGTGGAGGTATGGTATCGTAGCGGAGGTATGGTATCGTAGTGGAGGTATGGTATCGTAATGGAGGTATGGTATCATAGTGGACATGTGATGTCCAAGTGGAGGTATGGTATCATAGTGGATGTATGGTATCGTAGTGGAGGTATGGTATCGTAGTGGAGGTATGGTATCGTAGAGGACATGTGATGTCCAAGTGGAGGTATGGTATCATAGTGGATGTATGGTATCGTAGTGGAGGCATGGTATCGTAGAGGACATGTGATGTCCAAGTGGAGGTATGGTATCATAGTGGATGTATGGTATCGTAGTGGAGGTATGGTATCGTAGTGGATGTATGGTATCGTAGTGGAGGTATGGTATCGTAGTGGACATGTGATGTCCCAGTGGAGGTATGGTATCATCGTGGAGGCATGAGACATGGACATTTGGGGAATTGAAGCTGTCAAGAAAGGTCACCACCTTATTTTTCCCTCCATGTTTTTGAGGCCCCAAGAGAACATGCTAGAAGCTGCCAAGCTCCAGATTACAAATTCAAATAAGGAAACACGGTGGGCGACACACATGGAGATATGTGAGGCTAAACAAGGAGCTTGGTGAAAATGATGGCAGCCTGATTCTCCTCTGGAAGAACTCAGTCCATCCATGATGATGCCAGAAGATGTTTGGATGAAAACGCTGCCTCTAAATGGACATGCTAACTCTAGCACCTCACTAAATGCACATACTACCTGTCCGATAACAACACGTGCTAACTCTAACACTCTAACTATAGAGCCTAACTCTTACTAGACACGCTACCTCTAACTTAACATGCTAACACTACTAACTATACATGCTAACTCTAACCGGATATGCTACCTCCAACTAGACATGCTGACTCTAACTATAACTGTCCTCTTAGCTACAGTATAGATGCTACCTCTAGCTATTCATGCCAACTGTCACATCTCACTCTACACATGCTAACTCTATCTAGACATGCATACGCTACCTCTAACTACACATGCTAACTCTAACTAGGCATGCATACGCTACCTCTAACTACACATGCTAACTCTAACTAGACATGTATACGCTACATCTAACTACACATGCTAACTCTATCTAGACATGCATACGCTACCTCTAACTACACATGCTAACTCTAACTAGGCATGCATACGCTACCTCTAACTGCACATGCTAACTCTATCTAGACATGCATACACTACCTCTAACTACACATGCTAACTCTAACTAGACATGTATACGCTACATCTAACTACACATGCTAACTCTATCTAGACATGCATACGCTACCTCTAGCTACACATGCTAACTCTATCTAGACATGCATACGCTACCTCTAGCTACACATGCTAACTCTAACTAGACATGCTACCTCTAACTTAGCATACTAAATCTCACTATACATGTCCATTCTAACCGCATACGCAACCGCTAACTCGACATGCTGACTGTAAATAAACATTGAGTGAATGCTACCTCTCGACATGCTGACTGGAACACCCCATTCTAGCCACACATTCTACTTCTAACTAGCCAGACTAACGCTAACTACACATGCTAACTGTAACACTTAACTCTACCCATTAACTGTAACCAATAGCTGTAACCCAAACCTGCATCACCTAACCATGACCCAAACCCCGACCCAAGCTCTAATCCCTAACTTGGACCAAAACACGGAGCCTTAAGTCCAACCCTGGGCTCTAACCCTAATCCTGATTTAGTCCAGTCCGATTATTTTATTTTCATGATAACCAAATAAGCCTGATATTTAATCTCAAGTGCTGTGACAAAATGCAGACCATAAACATCATCAAAACCATCAAAATGTCCTCCTTTCAAAAATTTGAAAGAAATTTGAAAAAATTTTAGCAACGGTTTTGGGTGTTAACAGAAAAATGCACTAACCGGGGCGGACTTTAACCGAGGTAAAACTGTATCAAAATTGTCTGAACATCAACAAAACTATTTTTAAGTTTATACTGTGCTTAACTCTTTCAATCCCAAAGACGCCCGATCCCAACAACGTATTTATATACCACTTTTGGGCGAGAGGTAAAACGAGGTGATGATGCATCTCCCCACTTATGCGTTTCACCTCGGCAATTATCATCCATAAAAACAACCAAAACAACCTTTCTTGGATTGTTTATGTTGGCATAGTTGGTTACATATTTCAGCTGTCACAAAAGCAAAAAATATTATGCTTAAATAAATCTCCTTTTTTTAGTTGGGAACTGATATTTCCCTGAAACTAACTTATGTTCTACTGCTGATTACTAAGGAACGGAAAAACATTAGAAAGTAATGTTTTTTCCTGATGAAAGACAGGAGTCCAATCTTTCTTTTGGTAGGGTCCATGTGTTTATAGCCATAGAAGTCGATATTCTGTGTGCCTTGAAAAATCGCTCAACGCTGTCTAAAGTACCGAAGGCCAGTGCCAAAGGGGTTGATTTCTGAAAAATGTCTGGGATTGAATGACTTAACTTCTTTTTACACTTGTATCAAAATTAATAATAACGCTAACACCTCCATCATCAACAAAGGCCATAGTTTGACCCCGGAACGGATCGTTTTCATTGTTCCATTCTACAGTAATGGGAAAAAATGTCTGTTTCAAGTGCGCTGTTTTTGAGTTGTGGCAATTTTTGGACCCCAACCCCCCCCCCCCCCCCCACACACACACACCTGACAGCCACGTACACGTACACGCTATAAAGCTAACCTTTGTGACAGAAGTCATAAAGCTTTTATTGCTTTTGCAGCCATTCTACGGAGGAGTGGAGTCATCTTTACGGTGTGTTTTAGGGGGCTTGTATTTTGCTGTGCTGTTTATTTATTGATCCAATCTCCAACACCAAGGTTAGACTCAATAAAAAAAAAAAGCTCATTTATCTTTTGTTTTTTCCTGTTGCGTGCATATCTGGTGGTGTTTGCTATTAACGGAGCAGGCCGTTACCTTGGCAAAGCTCTGTGGGCTTCGTTATCTGAGCGGGGACGGATGCTACCGTGTCAAAGTGGCTGAAATAAGACAAAGCCGCCAACAAATCAACACAAATGAAATTTAGCTGGGCTTGGGGGGGGGGGGTAGATAAATAAATAAATAAATAAATACAAAGGAGAAGGAGCGTCGCCGTGGGAGCATCATTAGGCCGTCTGCATCGACCAATAACAGTAACCTTCTGCGGTGTTTTGTGGCCACTCAGCACTTCTTCAACACCAGCCTGCACACATGCACTCCTACATAATGACCCCCCCCCCCCACACACACACACCCCCCCAGGCCACCAGAACACATGCACTCCAACACAGTGTCACCCGCAGCGGCAACACGAGACGTCCACCTGTGTCCGCATCTACATGAGGATGCTAACTTATTTATGCTCTCCAAAGTTGATCTCCTGCTGCTGATGCTGGATGCCGACCATCAGAGCATCTTTCTTCCCGTGCAACCCACAGGTGAAGCCCCCCCCCCTTCTAAAAGAGTCAATTACTCACAGTTGTTGGCGGCAGACGCTCCGCAGAAGGCGCAAAAAGTCAGGCAGAAGGCGAGCGTGAGCATCTTTCCCGCTGTCTGTCCGCGCGTTTCTCCCGCCCCCCCGCGACGCGCGACGCTGCTTATCCCCGCAGAGTGTCTCGGCGATGTGGCGGCGATGCCGGGCGAGGAGGAGGAGAGGCTCCTCATCCTCCGCCGTCCGTGGAGAGAAGCGGTGTGACGTCGGAGGAGCAGACCGCTCCCACGACGACAGGCTACACCCTCCACCGTGCGAGGCAGCCGACATCCACTCTCACCCACTCAGCAGCATCCCTCGCCTCCCCGCATCCCCGCATCCCTCCTCCCTCCTCAGCATCAGCAGCCTCTCCCGCCTCCATCCGGCCTCCTCCCACCCACCAGGAGGGGGAGAGCCGACAAGACTGACTGATTGTCTGACGGATTCAACAATGTCTTTATTTTAGCGACTCCCATTCATAATTGGGTTCAAATCTTGCATTTGGAAACATTATACACAAAATATTTTCTTTTAAAATTTCCTCTTTATATGCGATGTGGAAAAAATACATACTTAGCAGTAAAAGTGCAATATTTTCTGAATGCTGTAGAAGCTTGGTATTTTCCCTTCCAAACATATTTGGTCCCAAAAGACCAGATTTGGAAAATAATAATAATATTCTCCAGAAGAAGTACTTGGTGCCAAAAAAAACATGTAACACGGCATGCCATTTGGACACAGATATTATATATGTGTCAGGGAATGCTCTACCCCCCCCCCCCCCCCGACCTCCCACAAAAATATACATTGGGCAGCAAAATACTGCAGAAGCATCCATTTTCCCTTTCAAACATAATATTTGGCCACAAAATACCATATTTGTATTTGTAAATATAAACATACATATATATATATATGACCATAAATGTCGTATTAGGCTGCAGAAACGCTGTTGAAACATCATATTTGGCCCCCAAATGACATATTTGTAAAAATAACAATATTCTCCAGAAAAAAGTACTTGGCGCCAAAAAAACGCATAACACAGCGTTGAAACATATTTGGTCCCAAAATGCCATTTGGACACAGATATTATATGTGTGTTATCATGGAATGCTCTATTATCCCCCCCCCCCCCCCAAAAAAAATACATATAGTATATACATTGGGCATATTTTCCCTATCAATCATAATATTGTGCCACAAAATACCATATTTGTATATATATCAATATATATTATATATATTTTTTTTCCGTATTTTCTGGACGATAAGTCGCTCTGGAGTATAAGTCGCAGGAACAGCCAACCTTTGAAAAAAATGTGCTACTTATAGTCAGGAAAATACGGTATATATATATATATATATGACCATAAATGTTGCATTAGGCTAAAGAAATGCTGCTGAAACATCATATTTGGCCCTTAAATGCCATATTTGGTCATAATTTTATCACAGAATGCTGCATAGAAAGAAAAAAGGAAAGAAATATATAGTGTAAATATAGTGTAAATAATATATTGTATGTGCACAAACATGTAGTTTATCCCACTAATGCTCTAAGGCCTTTAAAAAGTTTAAATTTGGGGACGGAAGTGCAATACAACAATAATAATAATAATAAAGCTATATTAGATTGTTTGACATGAAAAGCTATGCTAATTGTAAAAATATGACATTTTTTGGCCAAATGTATCATTTGTATGGCAAATATTGCCTTTTGTGGCCAAATTAAGCATTTTAAAGGAAATATATGATACACAATGTGTACTTTTCATTGTCAACTATCGCAGATATTCGATGCCAGGATATTAAATTGTGTGTCAGGAAGCAGCTCTTGTGATAAAATAAGAATATTTCCATCCCATGTATGATTCCGTAGCCACAGGCAGCCATTTGTGTGGCATCCGGCAGCAACGTCTTTCATTTGATTGAATATCATCCATTTCCTTATTACCAATGAATATTGGCAAATGTATAGCGCATATACAGTCCCAGGTAGTATATGATGTACTCCATACTATATGCTGAAGAATATGCTATCATATACTTTCTGGTGGTTAGTTCAGGAGCGGTGGGGTAAAATATCGTTGACCAATGTCCAAGCAGACGTTTTTGTTATTTTTATGGTAGTATTGAGTAGTATTGTACAAGTATTGTACGAGTATTGAGCGCCCTGCGACTGTATGTTTCCATCTCCGTGTGACGGAGGCGTCCCTCGGGACGAGCAGAAGACGCATTCACCGTCAAAGTCGGTTGAAAAAAGCTGGCAGGATGTCCACCGTCCTCCGAGCGGGACTAGCCTTCATGAGAGCGTTTGTTAACGTTAAGCTCCGCCCTGGCGGCGTCTCGCTCGTCTTCATCCTGGCGTCCACACGCGGTCCTGGCTTCTCCAAAGACCAGCGTGGCTTTGAGGACAAAGACAAGACGCTTGCCAAAGTCAAAGTGGAGGACGCCAGATGAAGACAAAGACATATTCACGTGTGTGTGTGTGTGTGTGGGGGGGGGGGCATCGCCATAGAAACACAACAGTGTGGAAACATCTCAGCATCCTCCGCCTCTCTCATCAGCATCCACTCACAAATACTCACAGTCGACACTACTACTAAAACATCACATTACTGTATACACAGCGTCGTATCTCACTCAAGTATCACATTAGTATGTACTCCGCTTACATATACTCACAAGTATCATATTATACACTGGATAATCTCTGGGATATATACTATATTTATTCTAGGAATATATACTCTAGGATAGATATATATATCCTAGGATATACTATGTACTCTAGGATATATAGACTCTAGGATAGATATATATATCCTAGGATATACTATGTACTCTAGGATATATAGACTCTAGGATAGATATATATATCCTAGGATATACTATGTACTCTAGGATATATAGACTCTAGGATAGATATAGCCTAGGATAGATATACTCTAGGATATATAGACTCTAGGATATATAGACTCTAGGATAGATATATATCCTAGAATATACTATATACTCTCGGATATATAGACACTGGGATGGATATATCCTAGGATAGATATACTCTAGGATATATAGACACTAGGATAGATATACTCTAGGATGTATACTATACTCTAGGATAAATATACTCTAGGATATATAGACTCTAGGATGTATACTATACTCTAGGATAGATATACTCTAGGATATATAGACTCTAGGATAGATATACTCTAGGATGTATACTATACTCTAGGATAGATATACTCTAGGATATATAGACTCTAGGATAGATATACATATATCCTAGAATATACTATATACTCTAGGATATAGTATAGACTCTAGGATAGATATATCCTAGGATAGATATATAGACACTAGGATAGATATACTCTAGGATAGATATACTCAAGGATAGATATATTCTAGGATAGATATATCTTAGGATAGATATTTTTGGCATTAAGTTTTTTTAAAATGTAAAGTAAAACATAGCGTCTATAAGATAGCGTGATGAAATAAAAGATGTGGTTTGTTGACTTTGGGCAAGAGGAGCAATCGGTGTCGGTGGCGTGCTGGAGCGGCGACTGTGGAGAAAGAGAAGCTTCCTGTTTTATTCATCAGCGCCTGCACAGCATCAAAGTCCGGCGCCGGAGATGGAATACATTGGCGGAAAAAAGAATAGAAACCAACGTTTCCCTGCAACGATGATGTCACTGTTGATGCTGATGACGGTTGTCACGGCGACTGATGAGACATGACGAGCCTCCTCAGCCGCAAGGACACTGGCTGGCACGCACGCGGACACCTCCGCTTTGAAAGAAGAACTCATTTTCATCCGTTTTATCTGCCGCCGAGAAACTTTGCCCGGCGCCGACTCTCCCAAATGAAATTCTCTCCGCCGCCGGGTGCCACTCACACGACCCCGAGACAAAGCTGCAATCAGGGAGGCGTCAAAGATTACGTTGATCCCACAGACCTCCGCCCAAACAGGAAAAAAGCAAAGCTCCTACTTTGCTCCGTGATCAAGCATCAGCGTCAGGAAGACAAAAGGCCCGAAGTTTCAACGATTAGCATTAGCTTAAATTAGCTCAACGCGAACAAGTACACTTTTCACGGGGAAAACACTCCTGTGTTCACTTGGTAAGAAACGCTGGACTTCCAGGGAAACCCTTCCCTCGGGAGTCTAAAACGGGACAAACAGCTAGCGAGCTAATATGTTAGCGCTTTATCCTACGGTTATGAGCAACAACAGACAACATTTAAGTAAGTTTAAGCAAGTCAAAATGTAGCCTAAACATCGAAATCAGGGGTCACCCAAACTGAAATGCTGATGCTAGCATGCTAAATGTTAGCATGTTAAGTCTTTATGTAAGTTTACACATATGAAAATTGCATAAATGCTAACATTATCATACTAATTATCTGTTAGCATGCTACCACTAAACATGAAAGGTTTGTACCTTTGAAAATAGCACAAAAGCAAACATGCTAATAGATAGCATGCTAACACCTAACATGGAAACACGCAGGTGTAATGTAAATTCATATCTTTGTAAAAAGCTAACATGCTAACATCCGGCATGCTAGTGCTTGGTCTTTATGTAAGTTTATGCTTATAAAATGGTTGAATGCTAAGATGCTAACTACCATATTAACAATGCTACCATGCTAATGCTAGCTTGTTTGACTGAGATGAACGATGAGTCTGTTAATTAGTCGATTAGCTTGAGCACTGCTCATTTGAGCAAAACAGAGGCTCGTTAGCGCTGACCAGCCTCTCTCTTCGCTCGCCCACGCCACAAACCCACCCCGACAAAGATCCACAAAGGTAGGGGGGCCCAAAGTGAGGCCCAGGGGCCCAAAGTGAGGCCCAGGGGCCATCCGTGCCTCGTTTGCATTGCATCACTGCAGAAACTAAATAACAAACAAAAACAACAAATAATAATGAAAAAGCCAACAAGGAATACCAACATAAAACTTTGCATTTAAAAACAAAGATTTAATCCATTTTAACTTTACTTTCAAAATGAATAAAATCTAAATGTAGATTGTTTATTTTTACTGCATATAACTTTCTCCAGACATGACAAGCTGTAAAAAAAACAGCTGCGAGGGATCACTCTGCCACAAAAACAAGAACCACAACAACCCCTGTCCACTAAAATGCAATACTTCACACAAATGAGCAAAACATTTGTCCATAAAACACTAGATTTTGTCTCAAAATGGTTCCATTTTGTACAAAACATAACAAACCACAAAGGTTTTACTCTGCAATTTGGTCACCAAAATCAACCATGTGGCCGCAAATCTGTCCCGAGGAGAACGCTATGTCGCTTTAGTCACAAAACGGCAATATTTGGAAGTCAAAATGCAATGATTGAGTCACATTTTCCACTAAACTGCTCCTCGTTCAGTCCCTCGGGGATTGGCGATGGACTAAAATAGCTGGATTTGGGGCGGAAGTTGGGAGAATTGCATCAGCGGGAGATTGTACCGCTTGGTCATCCATGTTTCAACCCAGAAAAACCCAGAAAGCAACGCATTGTGCATGTTTAGCACACAGCTTACTCATCCGCACCAGATCACGGGTGTCCAGACTTTGTCCTGCGAGGCCCCCCCCCCCATGTGGAAATGTGCCACTTTCATATTTTGTCAAGCAACATGCTAGCGAGGTAATAAGAGTGTGCCTCTTTTACTACCATCATGGTCACTCTTTTTCCCCGTTTGTGCTGGGCTTTTGAAACGTTTCCATCATATTTTTGACTGTATTCCCATATTATAACTTTTTCCCTAACCGGATTTTCCCCAAAAATTGTTTCTCATGCTACAACTTAAAAAAATAAACAGCATTTCTTTCATGTTTCAACTCCATGCAACTACAATCACATTATTCTTATTTTTATTTTTATTCTTGTAAAATTGATGCATTTTTTTCTTGTTTGAAAAATACTTTTTTATTTTGAAAATAATATATATTAAAATATTATATAAAAATATTTTTTTGCTGCTGTTATTTTTCCCATTTCTGCTGTTATTGTGACTTTATTGTCAGAATACTTTGACTTAACATAACATGTTAGCGTACGCTAACAGGAACGTTAATGCTACAGCAACTATTTACAATCCATCCAGCCATCCATCCATCGATCCGTCTGTCCGTCCATCCATCCATCCATCCGTCCGTCCGTCCATCTATCCGTCCGTCCGTTCATCCATCTGTCCATCCATCCGTCTGTCCGTCCATCCATCATCCATCCATCTATCCGTCCATCCGTTCATCCATCCGTCCATGCATTCGTCCGTCAATGTATCCGTCCGTCCGTTCATCCATCCGTCCATCCATCTGTCCATCCATCCATCTATCCATCCACCCGTCCATCTGTCCATGCGTTCATCTGTCCATGCATCCATCCATCGGTCTGTCCATTCATCTATCAGTCCATCCATCCATCTTTTAAGTTGGGTGTTGTTGACAGAAAGTGCATCCTTCCTTTACTGCAGCAGTTCAATCTGGCGGCCTGATGCTGTCTATTGACTTTTCCCCCATGATGCCATAAAAGGCTGAAGGTGGTGGCGACACGGCAGAGAGTGTTTCTTTTTTTGCAGCCATTTACCTGAGAGCACTGCTAACACACTCAAACAACGCCTGGAAAAGCACAACAAGTGAGTCCAATGTTTGACAAAAGACCAAGAGAATACATTGTCTTCATTAAAGGCAACATGTTCACTTTGGGTGCCAGAATGTCATAAAAATGTGGACTTTTGTGACAAAAGGACATGCAGTACTTGGCAGAAAAGGGACGTGCGCCACCAAATCGAGTAAATGATGGTTCCGGCCTAATGCAGTATAGTGCATGTACTTTGTCAAAATGCGTCGTATGAGTCTGCCCGTTTGCAGATAAGCTTATTTTTCTCTTGCTGACCAGGAATCAGAACCGTCAACCACTTCTGTCTGATGTTTGCCTAAGCAAAACCACGTTAGCTCTGCCTCACACCAGAAAAAATACATTTCCTGGTAGCCATTACTTAACTGGGCATGCCCATATAAGGAAGATTTTTGCCTTCAAAATCCTCAACAAACTATCATAATCGTGCCGTTGTTATTTTGCAGGTCGGAAGTGTGTCGTGTGTTGAAAATTTATTTGGACTGTTGCTAAGTGAGCTAGCATTAGCCGTGTGCTTCTTAGGGGTGCAACGATACACGCAATGCACAGTCGGGTTTGATATATTTTTGTTACGGTTCGATGCTTTATCGGTCCAAAAAATAAATGACCTCTCCTTTTTTAATTAGAATTTTACTGAAATAACCAACATTATATTAGCTGTGGGAATTATTCAGCATTATATGAATGTGGGAGGCGGGGTTCAGTGCAACTTAAGCCAGACGTTTTTTTTTAATCTTTCATTTAATGGATTTATTGATTATCCCGACAGGTCTACTCGCTAGCATGCTCCGCTAAAGCCCCCGTCACACTAAGCACGAATCATCACAAATCAAACACAACCAGCCCGAATGAAGAAGCTATATTTCCTCCTGTTCCTCTCCCAAACAGGTCACCGTGAGGAGAAGGAACATTTGTGTGGGGAAGTATTTTTCCCCGGCGGACCGCTCAATCATGATGGAATGTCACCCCCACCACCCCCCCGAACTAAACATGTTGATGCAGCGGCCTGAAGCACCGGGGAGATTTGGCGGAAAAATGCCTCTAACCGAGCGTGAATGGAAGCTAGCCGGGTTAGCTTAGTTTATCAGACTCAGGCTCCACGAATGTTTTTGCATTTTATATCCAACCATTTCCTTCACAGGGACGATATAGAGGACGAGATGGGAGATGAATGGATGCATGGAAGGGTGAATAGATGGATGGATGGAGAGACGATAGCTATAGTAGATGTATAGATGTATAGATGTATAGATGTATAGATGGATAGATGGATAGATGGATAGGTGCATGCAAAGAAAAGTCTATTTGAGTGTAACACATCTGTCCTTGTGTTGAGTGTTACGTTTGTACATAATGGACGCATGTCCCACACTTCCTATTTCCTTTCTTAAGCATCATATAAATCCCTCTCGTTGCAGACAAAGTGTTATTCTCTACCGCAGATAACGGCCGAGGCAGGTGAGGACGCCGCAGTGACTCTCGCTGGGTGGGTTTGGGCCTTGGCGGGGAGGGGGGGGAGATGCAATCTGCTAATATATTGCCAAGCGCGCTCTCATTTTGAGGGACATTTGTCACAATCGGCGGGCGACGGCATGCCTGTGAGAGCCTCGCCGCCACCGGGTGACCCTGTCAAACACGGAGGAAAATACTCTTTGTCATACTTCAACATTCCGCATTCGGCACCCGGCAAGAGATAGACCTTGGATCAACGCGCACGCTTACATATGTCTGCCAGCAACTGTGTGTGTGTGTGGGGGGGGCACGACAACGACCACGACAATGACACTTTAGTAAACATGATAACAATCAACTCATCAATCAGGTTAATTGGCCCTTCCTTTCAGGCATGCTCAGTGGAGCCTGGCGTGGAAGAACAAGCCCACCACACATGGGGGCCCCTCGGACCTCCGCTTTGCCATGAAAACACTACATATTGTTATTAAAATGGCATATTTGACTGAGAACATAGTAATTTCACACCTCATTGTTTGATTTATCCATGAAAACAAAAAACACAGTTACTAGAATTACATATTTGCCAAAGAACATAGCAATTTCAATCAATAACCATTTCACCCCTATACGTTATAGTTTGCCATGAAAACATTAAACAATGATGCTAATATTGCATATTTAGCCCATAGCATAGTGATTTCACATCAAAATGTTATATTGTGACATAAAAGCTATATATTTCGTAACAAAAGGAACTCTTATTGTTTTGTATTGGTTTGACACGGACGTCAAAAAAGTGGCGGACCGGACTTCAATCCACCACCTAAAAGTTGTCTACTGACATGAAAACACATATATTGTTATTAAAATGGCATATTTGACCGAGAACATTGTAATTTATCACCTCATTGTTTGATTTATCCATGAAAACCAAAAATATAGTTACTAGAATTACATATAGCAATTTCAATAACAATTTCACACCGATACGTTATAGTTTGCCATGAAAACATTAAATATTGATGCTAATATTGCATATTTAGCCCATAGCATAGTGATTTCACACTAAAATGTTATATTGTGACATGAAAGCGATATATTTTGCAACAAAAGGAATTCTTATTGTTTTGCATTGGTTTGACACGGACGTCTAAAAAGTGGCGGACCGGACTTCAATCCACCACCTAAAAGTTGTCTACTGACATGAAAACACTATATATTGTTACTAAGATGACAAATTTAGCCAAGAGCATAGCAATTTCACACTTGATTGTAATATTTTGCAATAAAAACACAGTATATCGTCACTAAAGTGTGTTATTTAGCCCAAAACACAGTAAAGTACTTATTTGTAGCTCAATTTGGTGAACCTGTAACCACGTGACTGCAGCCCTCGTGACAGGTGCTGCTCGTGCACACACTCACCCTCTCGTATCCTAGTATCCTCGTATCCTCGTATCCTCGTCCTCGATCATTGAGAGTTTGTCCCGTTCGGTGTGGTAAGTCATTCACAGTTTCCTCCCGTTTAATGAGTATATTTGCTTGATGAGTACATTTGTTGGATGAGTATATTTGCTTGATGAGTATTGTCACTGCCCCTTTCTCCCCACAAGAACTTATTGCTTTGCTAACGTCATTCAGAAGCTGTCTTCTGCGACTAAGGGCGCGCTTCTGCCGCCCCTGGTCAGGAGTGGTATTACAGTTCAATGTTGGCGTTGGCTTTTTATTCTTTAGGATGAGATAAAATAAAATATGCCTTTATTCGTCCCTCAGTGGGGAAATTTGCATTGCACAGCAGCAAGAGAACAGAATCAGTTAAGCAGTACAAAATACACAATATAAAAATAAACAATACAAACAACCCAAGTATTAACAAATTAACAATTTTCCCACAGTTATATACAAATACAGTTTGCAAGATAATATGAGATGTATGAATATATGACCAGTCTATACACTATGAGATCTTGCTAGTGAGTTAATATGAGGCATTATAAAAATACTTGCACTTTGACTGATAATCAGCGTTATTTTCAGCTTCTAATTGTGTTCATTATCAGTAATCCATTTTGTTCTCACTTTTTTGTCTGCTTGATGACAAAAAGAAAGATGAGTTGAAAAGAAAAACCTTAACTAAACACATGCTGTCTGTGAATTTAGGCCCTGTCCTGGGATTTTGAAATTGGCGGTTTAATAAAATGTGCATCCACGCTGTGCGGGATTAGTAAATGTTTGCATCCAGATGAACGGATCAGTGGGTTAAAATGATGTCATACAAAAGGAACACCAACATGTGGCGCTGTCAACAGACACAGATGGAACCTCATGGCACACCAAATAAAAAAAAAGAATGAAGCTAAGTCTATTTGCTTCTGCCTTCCAAGGTCTTGTCCACACTTGGGGCAAAGTGGAATGACGTCTGCTCGCCATTTTGGAGCATCAGGACATCATGCCTGTCTAAATATTCATAATTTATTTGGACATATTTAGCATTCAGGTATTTTGGCCTGAAAACGTTTTTGTGTAGATAGCCCCTAAGATGGCTTCACATGGGCGCCGTCCCAGGGGTGTCTCTCTGCAGGGGTTAGGATCCGTCTCTTCATGGCGTTTGGAGGAAGTGTCACCCCAAGACTGTTTCTCTGGCAGCTGTGGATAATTGGGATAAGACCGATGGTCTGATGCTCTGATGGCTGGCTTTAAGGATCCAGGTGAAGATCCGTGTAAATACCCACCTGAGACTCGTAAATTCTCTCGCAAGCCCTGATTGTCTTTGCTGCGGCTGCAGATCTTCCCGATCCGCCATGTCCCCGGCTCGGTGCCTCGATGGTTGGTCCATCGCAAACTCCTTGCTGGGAGTTCCAGGAGAAATCGGATCCGTCCGCTGACACGGCGTCTCAGCCAGTAGTAACTCCAAATGACACCACCTGTAGTACCACCATGGGGTTAGGGTTGGACTAAGTTAGACTAAGCCCGGGTAAGTTGAGTTTGAGACCACTCCTCGAGACTCGATACACTACTACTGGTGTATCTGGGTCTGATGTCAATATATAATATATATTACATATAATATATATATCCCGGTTGTTGTTTGTTATTTGTTTTTTGGATTTCCTAATGTCTCCTACATTCATTCATATCCTGTGCATCTCCAGGGGGCTAGGCCCCCCCCATCCTAAGAACCTAGAACCTTGAAGAGCCAGATGAGCATGCAAGTCGCATCCATTCATATTTGGGTATGTGGCTCTCACTGGGGAAAATTGGGGACCCCCCCGGTGGACGGTGTGAGCGACTTGGGAGTTCATTCAGGTATCATTTAGTTCCCAGTGACACTAATGCTCGACTTAAATCACGGTCTAGGAACGGAACCCGAGGACCACCTGTGATGTGTCAATCATCCGCAAGTGTGGCATGATGAGCAATATCATAATCAGCAATCATCTTGTCAAGATGCTTTCAACTTCAGTGTGTGTGTGTGTGTGTGTGTGTGTGTGTGCGTGTGTGTGTGTGGTCGGGGGTTGCCAGGCAACGTAGCATCGACCGCGCTTTAATCTGCTTGTGATTTAAAAAGCGTAGGAAGACAAACTGATTGGTGTTGCTCTGATTTTGAAAGCCTTTGGTCTGTTAACGCCAGAAAGAAAGAATTGAAAAAAGTGAGTGAGTGAGTGAAAGACACGATGAACAACAACAAAAAAAGCTATTTCAGGCCCGGAGTCTGCCGTCTGGTAAAAGGCTTTTCAAAAGACACAGCTGTCTTTTCATGAACTTTTTTCTCCGTCGCTACGTGAGGTCGCCTCGAGTGCGCTGGCAGCGACTGACGCCGCCGACGTGCTTTCACAATCCCACGCTAATTGACGGCGCTCTGTCCGTTTGATTGAACGATCAATCGCAGCCTTTTAAACACACACGCGCACACAAAAGGAAATAAAATATCACAGCAGCTCTTCTTAAGTGCACCTCCGTTGTTGTCCCGACAAAGTACACGCTTCATCGTTAGCGACCGCCTTTCCTGCTCTGATATCTCATGTTGGTCCTTCCGGGGCCTGACCTGGACACAGGTCCTGGAAGGACCAAAGTTCCTCCGTTGAATAGGACCCGGTGTGCTCATTTTGGGCCCTTTGTATTGAGTTGTGACTCCTATAGAGCAGCTACACACAATAACCCGTACACAGCGCTTTCTAGATCTTCCAGAATCTACACCTATTCCAGCTGTATTTCCTTGGCTTTCCAAAATGGTCCACCCACGGCTCGCCTGAAAGACATGAATAAAATCTAAAAAAGAAAAATGTAAAAAAACACACTGGTCGAAGATCCTCTATACGACAGGATCTACCGCAAGAACACCGGTCCAAGATCCTCGATATGATATATGTTTTTTTGAGAATGGACTACAAACATGTCCGTCAAAGATTTTCCATGTGACGGATCAGGCTGCTGTTTTAAAGAATCTTCTGCAAAAGTACTTGTCAAAGATCCTCTATATCAGGGGTTCCCAACCTTGTTACTATGGTGTGATTTGGGTCTTTTTTTCATGGGGCCGGCAGTGTGTGGCAGAAATAATAATAAATAATAAATAATAAATAATAAATAATAAATAATAAATAATAAATAATAAATAATAAATAATAAATAATAAATAATAAATAATAAATAATAAATAATAAATAATAAATAATAAATAATAAATAATAAATAATAAATAATAAATAATACAATGGGGCTCAGTGGGAGGCCTGAGCTTGTTTCGTTGAGACAAGATGGTCCCATCTTGGTGTGATGGGAGACGGTGAGTTGCGAATGCGACACGGACCGGTAACGGTCCCCGGCCCGGTGGTTGGGGACCCCTGCTCTATATGACCCCACCACTATATAAGACCCTCCATTATGGAGTACCGTCTTACAAACAACAAGTGGTAATCTGTGCTATGTCGTGTAAACGTAACGACCACAATGTATCGCTTAAACGTGAGTCAAAGATCTTCTCCACGTGACAGGAGTGCACGCTGCTATTTTTGAAGCGCTTCACAGATGACCCGTTAGAAAAAGAATGGGCAGCAAGTTTGAGGGGTGCGGCACGCTGCCCACATTGTCATTCCACGCGTGGCTGCAGCAATTATTGATAAAACATTTGGCCGAGGGCACAATGAAATAAAATGAATAGAGTCTTTTAGCGCCGCATCAAGTTATCAATCAGCGTATCGATCAGGCCGACGTTAATGATGATGAACACATGCAGGCCGTCTTTAAGAAGAAGCGTTTCTGCGGCCCCCCCACCCCAAAAACAAAGAAAAAACGCCAACTTTGCATGACTTCCTTTGGTATGGCGTGACCCGGCCGCTCTCAACGAGCGTCGGACGTGCCGCAAATGTCACCGCCGCGTCCGCCGAGAGGCTGACCGCAGCGTGACTAAAAGCTTTCATCGAGAACTCTATCATTTCCTCCTCAGGCCTGACAAACTCTCAGCGGGGGCTCCGCCTTTTTTTCCTGCCCGCCACGCGTCCGTCAGCGTCGGCGCTGCTAACGTTGCTAGCGGCGTCACGTTGTGATACGAATGAATAATATAATATAATATCACATTTATGTTTTTTAACAAAACTCTTTCTGCTAATAAATATGACTTAATAAATATTCCTTTGATAATTAAAATGAATACATGATAATATAATATATTATTGAGGTAAGGCATTTACTAAGAGGCGGTGGTTATTTTTATCAACACAGTAAAGTAAGGTGTTTGTTTTAGGTTTAGGCTATTATCCACTTAAAATTATAATATTTTTCACAAATAAACATGATATTTGACTAAAATATGTATGCAGGTATCTATTTGGGGTAAGGTGTTTATTAGCAGGGAGGTGTTCATTTCACATCACATCTTTTATAAAGATACTGTACTAAATCATGTATTTTTTATAATTAATTTTTTTTGGTATAAATTTGATGTATGCTCATGCGTTTGTTGCAGGTATGGCATTTACTTGGTGGAGTCGGCTATTTATAGCAAGACATGTTGTCATATGATGAATGAAAGCCATTGTTTTGGTATAAACATGGCATATGGTTAAAAAAAAGATGTAATGCAGATATCTATGAGGAGTAAGGCATTTATTTAGGGGATGGCTTTTACAAGTACATTTTATTTTTTGTGATTTTAAAAAAGAATACAATAAAATAATAAAAAATAGTAACATGAAACTAGCTAGTGGTGGTTGTGGCATCAAGACTGCACGAGTCCCGCCGACAGGGGGAGAGCTGCGGTTGATTGAGGCTGAAGATGGATGAAGATGATGCTGTGATGGCTAGAAATGAATGCCTGTCCCTTGAAGAAGTGCCAGCACCGTACTCAATAAAAGTGAAGAAATGACAAATGTGATGATGTCGACGAACGCGACAAGAAATCCTCATTTTTCCCGTTTGAAGACTTTATAGCGTGTGTCCGTGCTGTCGACTAATAAAGACCGATCCTCCACTCCTGATCGATCGGAGAGAGTCGGCCGCTGCATCCTAATCAAACTTGCTGTTGTGTTTTTGAGTCGCCGGTCAGTGCGACTGTGACTCATTAGTCTGAAGCGACGCTGTAAACAAAGCCACGTACGCCTAGCACGGCGCCACTGACGCCTCTGGGAGGCCGCCGGGGACGGAGGACGGAGGAAAGCCTCGCCCTGAACCGAACCGTTGTTAGCCAGGGGCTTTTGACAGGGCCTCAAAGTATTCCTTCCACCGCTCGACTATGTCCGCCGAGGTCAGCGAGCCGCTGTCCCCGACCCGGTTTTCCAAAATGAAACCCAGGTTTTTGCCTTGACCTTGATCGTTTTTGTTCCCACGCAGAGTTGGAACCGAGCGGACTGATTTCCCAACAAAACATCAGCGTGGAAGTGGAGTTCTTGCTGCGATCTATCGATCTTTTCCAGTTGACCGGATATCCCATCATCCGGCGCACGTGTGCGTGTAGCGGCTGCTGCGTTCAGGCGTCATATCTGCCAAGGTAATTGACTTTCTGGGCGAATGTTTTCATTGTAAAGCCGCTTTCAATTAGTTAACAACTGCTCTTTGATGTGCTAATAGCCAATCAATGCTTCTCCCTCGTTAAAGGATCCAATTCCATCCTCTCAGGACAATCCCGCTCAAATCCTGGAGATTACTTCTTACATTACCATTGTTTAAAGAGCGAGGCACGCCTGCGTGCTCTTCCATGAATACCTCGTGGAAGTCCTGACGGAAAACTACGGATGACTATTCTTACGTTTTTTTTCGCCTGTGTCACATTCTCAAAATACCGTTTAACAAGAAAACTAAAAATTGCAACAAATCAGTCCAAATATTAATAGAAAAAGTTGTATTCTAAAGAGAATGTTACATCATTTTATGAGAATAATATTGTAATATTACGAGGAAAAATTATGTCATTTTAGTAGTATTAAGTTGAAACTAATTTTATTATTATTATTTATTATGGGAAACAAGCAAAACAAATAAAGTTGCAATGTATGGAAAGTTGTGGAAAAAATATAAAATATAAAATATAAAATATAAAATATAAAATATAAAATATAAAATATAAAATATAAAATATAAAATATAAAATATAAAATATAAAATATAAGTAAATAAGAAAGAAAGAAGAAGAAACAAATGTCAACAATGGAAAAAACTTTTCTTTATCCTTTTTACAAGAATAAAGACAAATAATTATGATTTTTTAAAATCTTTTTTTAACAACTTATGACAATAAATTCTTAATATTATGAGGAATATGAAAGAAAAGACATATATTTTTAACAGTAGTAATATTACGAGAAACAAACAAAACAAGAATAAAGTTGCAATTTATGGAAATTTACATTGAGGAAAAATATGGCAATAAAGTATTTTTATGCAAAGACATTTTACGAGAAAAAAAAAGCTGGCGGGTATGCTGGAGCCTATCCCAGCTGTCTTTGGGCGAGAGGTGGGGTACACCCTGGAGTGATCCAACAAAAAAAATGGGAGACAAACAAAACAAAATGAAGTTGTGATTTTAGGAGAAAAAAGATATTGTGGAACTAAAAGTCCAAATGTGATGAGAATACTTTTAGTGTACTTCATGCGCCTGTGTTTTAGTATTTATGGTTGTAGTAGCTAATTGGGAGTAATGTGTATGCAACACTTTTGGTAGTCTTTCCATCTTCTTTGCTTTTCATGTTGTTTTCACCTCTAAATGCATCCCCGCTGGCTAAAGCTGTCCTACCCAGTCTTAAAGGTGGATGAGCAAAGCAACAGGACACGCCTCCTGGTCACATGGTGCGTTGCTTTCGGCCAATGTTTGTCTAGCCCAGCTGGAATTCCAGACCCCGGCTAGTTCAAAATCCAGACCCCTCTAACAACGCTATTTGCAGTTCTTTGTGTCCGTCAATCCCGCCTGATGATGGGTCGCTCCGGAACAAATGGTCATTCCTGGAGGAGACAGCCGGTGCTGACTGGGACACGGGGAGGAAAAAAGTCCTTCCTTTGCATTTGGAAATGTTTCCCGTCTATCCGCACAAATTGAAATGTTGGCAGAGCCGAGGTCTCCCAGGCAAATCCATTAGAAAGTCCAAATGATCCAGCATGTTTATGCAAAGCGTGATGGGAGATGAGGACCGGGACCGGCGAGGGTCCGCCTCATTGGCTGCCAATTAGCTCGTCCTGCTGAATCCCGACTGGAGAATTCATCCCATCAAAGCAGATTCCCTTTCCCGACACGATGGCACGTCACGTTAGCCCCGCCTCTCACGCCCTCACACCTTTGTCTAGACGCCACCTCACCTTGCAACCTTCTCGTCACCTTGCAACCTTCTCGTCACCTTGCAACCTTCTCCTAACTCTCACCACACAATCAGAGGTTTAGATCATATCGATGTGGTACATTAGAGGTACATATGATATAAATGTGGTACATTAGAGGTGTATACGATGTAATAGTGGTACATTAGAGGTACATATGATATAAATGTGGTACATTAGAGGTACATATGATATATAAATGTGGTACATTAGAGGTACATATGATATAAATGTGGTACATTAGAGGTACATATGATATATAAATGTGGTACATTAGAGGTACATATGATATAAATGTGGTACATTAGAGGTACATATGATATAAATGTGGTACATTAGAGGTACATATGATATATAAATGTGGTACATTAGAGGTACATATGATATATAAATGTGGTACATTAGAGGTACATATGATTAAATGTGGTACATTAGAGGTACATATGATATAAATGTGGTACATTAGAGGTACATATGATATAAATGTGGTACATTAGAGATGTATACGATGGAAATGTGGTACATTAGAGGTACATATGATATAAATGTGGTACATTAGAGGCGTATACGATGGAAATGTGGTACATTAGAGGTACATATGATATAAATGTGGTACATTAGAGGTACATATGATATAAATGTGGTACATTAGAGGTGTATACGATGGAAATGTGGTACATTAGAGGTACATATGATATAAATGTGGCACATTAGAGGTATATACGATGTAAATGTGGTACATTAGAGGTACATACGATGTAATAGTGGTACATTAGAGGTACATATGATATAAATGTGGTACATTAGAGGTATATACGATATAAATGTGGTACATTAGAGGTATATACGATGTAAATGTGGTACATCAGAGGTATATACGATGTAAATGTGGTACATTAGAGGTATATATGATGTAATAGTGGTATTTTAGAGGTGTGTAAAGCATTAAATGTGATCTGTTAGAGGTACATATGATATAAATGTGATACATTAGAGGTATATACAATATAAATGTGGTACATTAGAGGTACATAAGATATAAATGTGGTACATTAGAGGTATATATGATATCAATGTGGTATACTAGAGGTATATATGATGTAATAGTGGTATTTTAGAGGTGTGTAGAGCATTAAATGTGGTACATTAGAGGTATATAGGATTATTATATACTATATAGATGAAATATGACATATTGTTGACTTGTTCAGGAGGATATGATGACGTGTCGTGAATGAAGATGGCTGACGTGGAGTGGAGACCGTCATGTGCCCCCCCCCACCCCCCCACCATGTGACTGTGTGCTCCTCAAAGAACACCAAATGAAAGGGCGCGTGGCCCCACTTATCTCCACTTCATCCCCACCCACCTCCACTTTGTGCTGCGTTCAGGCGTGATAGCGTGGAGTCGGACATTCCCATCCTGCAAGTTGTTTAATTAGGTGGGCGCCCAAAAAAAAGCCGAGCGGGGGCGCTGTTCAGATCTCGACCTCGGCGCCGGTCGCAGCGTGATGTTGACTCAGTGGAGGCCACCAAGAGACACGGCTCCCCTAATTAATTCAACACAGCCTTTAAAGAGCGTCCCCAGGAGTGGAGCGACGCCCCGCTTCTGACGCCAGGCGCCCCTCTGCGGGGGCCGTATCAGCCAGAGCAGCCGGAGCCCGTCTGTAGATAACCGCTGGGGCCGTCCCCACTGCTTCACTCTCATTTTCTGATTTGTTTTAACTCATCTTCCACATGAGCAGACAAACATGGCGTCCGTGGGCACTGGGGAGGCGTCTAATATTGCTTGGGAAGCTTCACGAGCCCGGAAAGGGATTTGGTACGGTGGAGTAACATTCCGAGAAAGGTTCACCATATTATTTTTCCCACCCAATCTGTTGTGACTCCATCACGGCCGCCGGAAGCGTTCCGCTACATCCGAATCCCTGTGGTAGGTTCACACTAGCGCCGAAAGAATCGCTTTGGGGTCCAACTTTTTTTTTTGAGCATTCCCGTCTCCTATCCTAAGAAATTGATAACAATGTTTTTATCGACCACACAAATTTGCTATAATTTCTATGATTATTTCATACACATTCCATGTACATATTTCCCATATACAGTATTTGTAATTTTATTGAAATAATATATCGCCGGAGTTCTGTGTACTACTTGTGTACCACTGTGGTATACCACAGTTTGAGAACAAATGAAAATATAGTGTACAGGAACATTTATTTTATTTATTTGTCAAGTTAATTTGAGTAATTATGCATAAATTAAGAATGAATAAATATATTTATTTATGAATTAAATGGAATTAAATGTAGCGGCCAATAAAATGACACAATATTTAAATATTTAAACACAATAAATGAAATGACTTGAATTTAATGTTGAAATGTCACCTCCAACGTTCCCGTTCGGGAATGTTATCCCTGCAGTGAATA
This sequence comes from Doryrhamphus excisus, assembly GCF_037039965.1. NCBI lineage: Eukaryota > Metazoa > Chordata > Actinopteri > Syngnathiformes > Syngnathidae > Doryrhamphus > Doryrhamphus excisus. The sequence continues at coordinate 595,972 of NC_136368.1, read as the reverse complement.
CGTGAATTCCACGCATGACGTTACGTCCATGTATTTTTCATTGTCCGATATCTTCTCGTCATCTATTATTAAATGGCTGCCAAATTGAGATCCCCAGTCGACCTTTAAAAGGCCGAAAAACGGCGCCTTTGACCGCCACTTGTTGACTTTTGATGGACAGTGTCGTCAATAATTTAGTCGCCGGGATCAATCAGCGTTCCCAAATGAATGCGCTTGATGCCGTCTCGTGGTCTCCTCGCCTCAAGCCTCAAAATACTTGGACAACCCCCCCCCCCCCCCCAGCACCTCATTTATCCTTTTCAACATTGTTTGCGGCGGGGGGAGAGCAGCGCGGCGGGGCTGTCATTTTAGATTTTGGGCGACAACCAAAGTGGCGCCCCGGCCACGCGGACACGCTGGCGGCCCAGATGTCGGTGCTGCTGGGACGCGGCGTACGTGACAGTGACAAAGAGGGCTGAAGGTTACCACGGTGACCGCCATCAAAGGCCGCCATTCATCAAGCCTTAAAATAATCGCCAAAAAACACAATGACTGTTTTCGTTTCCGCCGCCGCCCCCGCCCCCATCCCCCCCAGGAGTCGCCGCAGCAGTTAATTAGGATTGGCTCAGAGGCTGCGTCACTCGCTTGTTTTTGCGCACGGGGATCAATGTGATGTCCGAAACCGAGTGGCGCCTTGCGGTGGATTTAGCCCGTAAACCCGCCACACGGTCGCACTGGCCGCCTCGCCGCCGCTTTTTTATGCAAAGGACTTTCACGATGTCCTTGCGAAGTCGATGTGGCGTCCATCAATAGTCACTCACATGGCGGGGAACATTCTGGAAGGTGGAGGAATTAGCATGCTAGCTCCAAACACGCTAAATGATACGTGTTCCACGTCCCCTACAAAACGACACATTTTCTGGATTCTGTATCGCTACGTTGGCATGCAGTCAACCAGGACGAGAGGCCAACGTCCGACTTAAACAGACGCGCTACACACATGCCCAATCAATAATTCATCGCTGATTGGCTGAGGTATTGACCCGCAGCGGTTCCTCGGCTAATTGTAGCAAGAAATGTGGCAGCGCAAACGCTCTGCTTTCATTTGACTTCCTGGGAAAAATAGCTGAGGGAGAACTCCACTGAAGGACGAGGACAAATTGGAGGGAAAGAGGAACTAAAGTGTTTGGGGGGGGGGGGGTCTTTTGGCTGGTTTATGGTTATATAATTGGCTATAAATGCCATAGAAAGCAAAGAGAATGATGTACAGGCTTAAAATGAAAATATTATAGCAGCTTATTGCATTTGTCATTAGCACAAATGGCTACATGGATTCACTTTCAGTTCTTAGCCAGAGGGGGCGCTGTACTTTGCACTTGTACGTTTAGCAGGGCTCAACAGTAGAAGTAGAAAACCACATGGAGGTACATTTTGGACTGTTGCGTGTTCCGTTTTTATGTGTGAGTTGGAGTTTTGGGGGCAGTTTAGCACCAGATATCTGCCGTACGCTAAGCTAGCTTAGTTCAATGCTGCTTAACCCTAACCCAAAAAAATTGGTCAAAAATTTTTGACCCACTTATGGAATGTTTGGGATAGTAACACAAAAACTAAAATTTCTTAAAATGTATAAAAGGTAAGTTAAACATGTGAATGGCATGATATCAAACATTTTTGAGGAATACTTGGAATATGAAATGATAAAAAATTTTAATTACGAAGATATTTCAAGAAAAAAACCCTAACCGGGTCATTTTTGAAAAATGAAATGTATTTTTTCTTCAAAAGTCGTATTAAATTGAGACGTTTTTAAGGCACGTGTCGGCAGATAAGTTCTAAGTTCCATACGGCGGACATGTTAGTTTATGTTTGGGCCCGCCTGTGCATTGCGGAGGAACGTGGGAGGAGGTTAGGACAAGACGGCACCCTTTGTGGATCTTGCGGAATCGCTGCAGGCTGCAGGAGTGGGAAGCGGGAAGTAACGCAAGTCGGCCAAACAATTGGGTCCTAATCGCGTCCCTAATTGAAGCTACGTTTCCATGGTTGAGTGATGAGTATTCACAAAGGAGAAAATAGGATACGGAAGGACCGGATTGCTAAACGTTGCTAATGCTTTGACCTGTACCGAGTACTTATGTTTATTATAATTGAGAATTGACAAAAAAGTGTATTTCTCATGCTAACCAGAAGGCTAACCAGAAGGATAAGCGAGCGTCTTTAATTACGTGTCTTTCCAACCCCCTCAGTTGACTTTACAGAGTATTAAAGTCAAACTCTTTCACCTGCCGTCTATTTTTATGATGAAAAACAGCACGTGAGACGCTCTCGCTATCTATGAGCATCTCCCAGGCCCTCGTCTTTAATTACAGGCTCGGCGGAGCGAAGGCGGCGGCGGGGGGGAAGGGGAAAGAGTCGGGGTGTTTCATGGTGCGATGGAGAGCAAAGAATAAGGAAAAGAAGGCAAGGTTGTTTGGCAACGTGGGCTTTTGTTGTTTTATTCATTAGTCGCTAAAGCCGCATATAGCTAGCGTCACCTCCCACGCGCTCGCGTCTAATTAAAGCAGATGTGACGCGTAACGACTGTCACCTTCTACCGCCGCCGCCGCCGCCGCACAGAATCAACTTTTATGTGGTCCAAACGTTACTTTGTGATCTCTCCTGGCTCAAGACCAAACAAAAGAAGACAATCCTCCCCTGGCCTTCGGGGGGAGGGGGGGGGGGTTCCTGGGAGACTTTGAAGGGGCCCTGGAGAGGCTTTGCTCTTCGCCGGTGAACCCCTCTTAAGTCTCACCGCTTTTGGCAGACGCTTTCAAACTTCCCTGCACTTTCAGCACTTGGACGCGTTAGAAATGGCGCCTGAATGGGCTCACTGAGACATGGCCAACAAAATGTTTCATCATACTTTGGAAAAAGGACAACAAAATGCTGGACTTGCCAAATGCGTCCATGCTACCAATGGACTAGAATCAATCCATTCCATGCTACCAATGGACTAGAATCAATCCATTCCATGCTAACAATGGACTAGAATCAATCCATTCCATGCTACCAATGGACTAGAATCAATCCATTCCATGCTAGCAATGGACTAGAATGAATCCATTCCATGCTAGCAATGGACTAGAATCAATCCATTCCATGCTACCAATGGACTAGAATCAATCCATTCCATGCTACCAATGGACTAGAATCAATCCATTCCATGCTACCAATGGACTAGAATCAATCCATTCCATGCTACCAATGGACTAGAATCAATCCATTCCATGCTACCAATGGACTAGAATCAATCCATTCCATGCTACCAATGGACTAGAATCAATCCATTCCATGCTACCAATGGACTAGAATCAATCCATTCCATGCTACCAATGGACTAGAATCAATCCATTCCATGCTAGCAATAAACTAGAATCAATCCATTCCATGCTAGGAATGGACTAGAATGAATCCATTCCATGCTACCAATGGACTAGAATCAATCCATTCCATGCTACCAATGGACTAGAATCAATCCATTCCATGCTACCAATGGACTAGAATCAATCCATTCCATGCTACCAATGGACTAGAATGAATCCATTCCATGCTAGGAATGGACTAGAATGAATCCATTCCATGCTAGGAATGGACTAGAATGAATCCATTCCATGCTAGGAATGGACTAGAATGAATCCATTCCATGCTAGGAATGGACTAGAATGAATCCATTCCATGCTAGCAATGGACTAGAATGAATCCATTCCATGCTAGCAATGGACTAGAATGAATCCATTCCATGCTACCAATGGACTAGAATGAATCCATTCCATGCTAGGAATGTACTAGAATGAATCCATTCCATGCTAGGAATGGACTAGAATGAATCCATTCCATGCTAGGAATGGACTAGAATGAATCCATTCCATGCTAGGAATGTACTAGAATGAATCCATTCCATGCTAGGAATGGACTAGAATGAATCCATTCCATGCTAGGAATGGACTAGAATGAATCCATTCCATGCTAGGAATGGACTAGAATGAATCCATTCCATGCTAGGAATGGACTAGAATGAATCCATTCCATGCTAGGAATGTACTAGAATGAATCCATTCCATGCTAGGAATGGACTAGAATGAATCCATCGTATGTAGGAGAGGAATCTTATGGAGACGGGCTACCAGTCAGTGGATACACAGCGTTAGCGGTTAGCTTTGTGAGGCAGAATACGCTAACGTGAATTAAAGCACCAAAGCGACGCTTTCTGAGGCGAATGCCACGGCCGACAGCCCCGATGTGGGAACATTTTGGTTTTAAACAGAATGAACAAGGTGAGCGCATGAAAGCAAACGACCGATACGGGAAAAAAACTCCCAATGCTCAACGCTTACTGTGGCGTTTAGTCATCAAAGTAAGAATTGATTTGTATAAGGGCTGCTTGGTTAAAGTACAGGACTACATTGGATAACCAGGTCACAATAATAATTGGTTTAAAGGGTTTGTATAAGGGCTGCTTGGTTAAAGTACAGGACTACATTGGATAACCAGGTCACAATAATAATTGGTTTAAAGGGTTTGTATAAGGGCTGCTTGGTTAAAGTACAAGACTACATTGGATAACCAGGTCACAATATTCATTGGTTTTAAGGGTTTTTATAAGGGCTGCTTGGTTAAAGTACAAGACTACATTGGAGAGACCAGTCACAATAATAACTGGTTTAAAGCGTTTTTATAAGGGCTGCTTGGTTAAAGTACAGGACAACATTGGAGAGACCAAGTCACAATAATAATTGGTTTAAAGGGTTTTTATAAGGGCTGCTTGGTTAAAGTACAAGACTACATTGGAGAGACCAGTCATAATAATAACTGGTTTAAAGGGTTTGTATAATGTCCTGCCATCCGTCCCACCAAGATTGTGTCATTCCACGAATGGGGTGGCCGCTAACGAGCTGTTTTTGCCAAGGGGCAGGTGAACGACGTATTGTTATGCAAGGCGGTTCTTGCCCACGACAACCGTATTGCGGCCGCCCCGGGGGACGCCCCCACCAGAAACACAAGCAGGGAGACGCCGCTCATGTAGACTGGGGGGGTGAAGTCCAGTCAAAGTCCAGTTGCTTCCATTGAACCCTTGCGGACAAGTGGATCCTTTTCAATGCTATCCGTAGGAATGTTTTGGTCTCCAAAGGTGGTCTGGGATGGTCTTCATGTGTCCCGTTAGTGCTGACGAGGGTCTAGTGTGATTATTGTCGACACATTGGATACACAATAACGGCGCTGAGGGTCTGGCAGCGTCCGTACGACAAATAGCTGGTCGCCATCTGCCCCGTGTTTGCGCTTCTTGTGTTTGTATTTTCTTGTTTAATGACGCTTAGCGAGCTAACTTCCCAATTGCGAGTCCACGGCAGGAACGCACACTTTTTGAAGACAAACCCACATAATGACGCTCTGCAGGGAGAGGACGGTGTCCGGCCCAACTCCATAATTGCGTAGCGCGCCGTCAACGCCGAATATCGTGGAAGCGGGGTAATATAGTCACGGGAAAGTGCTTTCATTTGGGGAAGAGGATGTTGGTCTCCATGGCAACAGAGGCTTTCATTCAGGTTGTTGTATGGGAATGCAATCAAACGCGCACGTGCACGTGCACGTGCACTATTGCAGACCATTACAGTAAATGAGCACAGTGTTTACAGCTGAGATGTGAGGAAACCTCTCTCTCTCTCTTTCTTGCTCGCTCGCTCGCTCTCTCTCACTCTCTCTCTGGAGGACTTTGCTCCATTTTTATTATTTATTTATATTTTATTTTGGCGAGGGCTGTTTATTGGCAGCTCTCAGCCTCTCAGCACTTCCAGCGGTGATAGATGAGCCAGGTGGCACGCTATCGTCCCGTGGAGGGCGGCGAGAGAGAGAGAGAGAGAGAGAGAGAGAGAGGGAAGCGGAATTGCTGCTCCATCATTTCTGGTGACCTTACATGCCTGATTATGCCGCCGCACATCCCCTCGCGCCTTCCTTCCACCGCCTTTATTTGCATAAATGTGCTTAATGATCACATTCTCTGGAGGTGTGATTGCCGAGTGCACAAATTGGCTCGCCGTAGCTTGACCGCTTTGCTGACTTCCTGTGCCTGGTGAACAAATACGACGGATAGCGGAAGGCGATTAAGCCGGATCTGGAATGGCGATGGCGGCGTAAGGAGCGTGACATCACAGCGAGGCGATACGGGGGATGGCGCCAACTGATAAGTGTTCTCCATACCTTCATTTATCTGTGGCGGTCTGCCATGAATACGTTTAATACCGCCACAAATACCTTTGGTGCGGCACAGAGTCAGTCCTGTGGGAAACCCTGTATCAACAAAGTAAACAATAGAGGACTCATCAAACCGTCGGCCACCGTAAAGTACACCAAGTACCCCCCCCACCTGGTAACACTGCACTGTTGGAAGTAGTCCCAAATGAATGGTAATGGAAGGCCCCCCCCAATAAGTGTTTGCCATACCTTCATTTATCTGTGGCGGTCTGCCTTGAATATGTTTATGTTGGAATTAGTTCCAAATGAATGGTAATGAAAGCCCCCCCCCAATAAGTGTTCTCCATACTTTCATTTATCTGTGGCGGTCTGCCTTGAATACGTTTAATACCGCCACAAATACCTTTGGTGCGGCACAGAGTCAGTCCTGTGGGAAACCCTGTATCAACAAAGTAAACAATAGAGGACTCATCAAACCGTCGGTCACCGTAAAGTACACCCCCCCCCCCCCCCACCTGGTAACACTGCACTGTTGTAGTAGTCCCAAATGAATGGTAATGGCAGCGCCCCCCCCCCCCCCCACCCCGGCCACCCAGCGCAGTGAAGATGCTGTAATTCCAGCCGGCATCATTATCACAGCTCTAAATGCTAACTCACACAAAATGCACGGCGGCGTCCGCGGCCCCCCTCCAAGTGGGGGGCAGTGATTGAGTTTAAATCCACTCAGCGATGGGGCTTAAAACCGGCCGTGGAATATTAATAAGACGGCAAAAATGAATATTTCAGGTGGCGTAACCGTTTAAGTGTGACAGCTCGTCTCGCTTTGCTATGTTTTTTATTTGGATGAGACGCTTAAACACATTATGACGGGACTGCAGCTCGCCGTTTCAGCTCGGCTTCTTCAGCCTACTCAGCAAACGCAGCTTGAAGGAAGTTTGCAAAAGAGCGTCCGTGAACGTAGCCGGATGCGTGGCGGCTTCAGCGGCGGCCATTTTGGATGGCACAGAATAGCGCGTTCTATGGCGAGACACCGTAAACACGAAACCCACCAAGAGAAAGATGAGACGGCCATCTTTCATCAGAAAAAAGTTAGTTTCGACCTTTTTTCTTCTTTCTTTAGTAATTAGCAGTAGAACACAGGACTGTACTAGCTATGCTGTGCTAGCTTTAGCATTTGGAACAAAACAAGACAACAAATAAACAACACAAACGTGCTTGTTTATTTCTTTACAAATGTAACATCATGGACTATTTACATTTTTGTAAATAGTAAATAAATAATTGCGTGTGGATAGTACGGGCATGGAAGTATGTAGTATTGATTGGGTATGTGGATAGTACGGGCATGGAAGTATGTAGTATTGATTGGGTATGTGGATAGTACGGGCATGGAAGTATGTAGTATTGATTGGGTATGTGGATAGTACGGGCATGGAAGTATGTACGTAGTATTGATTGGGTATGTGGATAGTACGGGCGTGGAAGTATGTAGTATTGATTGGGTATGTGGATAGTACGGGCATGGAAGTATGTAGCATTGATTGGGTATGTGGATAGTACGGGCATGGAAGTATGTAGTATTGATTGGGTATGTGGATAGTACGGGCATGGAAGTATGTAGTATTGAGTATGTAGTATTGAGTATGGAGTGTGGCTAGTACGGGCGGGCATGCAAGTATGTAGTATTTAGTATGCGGTTTCGAACCCAGCCAACCAAAAAATCCATTGGGAGCTTTTATGAAATGCAGTTGTGGGGCTTTTTATGGCTTAAAACGGCTTTAAAAAGGGACCTCTTTTATTGTCATCGCCTCTTTTTGCCTCTCAGAAAACCTCAAATATGTATTTGTCCTTTAAAAAAAGCATATGAATTGATGAAAAATACATTTGGTATTAAATGAGTTCATATTTTTTATTTTTCTTGTTAAATTAAGGAATTAAAAACAGGTGTCGTCTATAAATGGCCCCCGGACCGCACTTTGAAGACCCCTGATGGGACCGGTACTGGTCCATATTCTATCCCCCCGTGACCAGACCACCGTATTTCATGGTATTTCTCCGCCATGTACGAAAATACTGCGTGTTGTTGGACATCTCCATCCATTGTGCGGGCCTACAAAGATCCATATGTTTACATGCTGCCCTTTAAAGTTCACGCCATATTCATATCCGCTGCACTGTCAACAAATGTCCCCGCACTTTTTATTGTTTTTTTTCGGCCTCCATATTTTTATTTATATTTATATTTCCTCCGCGTGGCGCCTGCTCGCCTCCACAGAGGATGTAATTGTGTGTGGTTGTGCTAGCATGGCTAAAATGTCAATAGCGCGTGGACTTGACAAGCATATCCGCGCATTCATCGGCATGTAAAGCTGGGCCGTGGGGGGGTCGATGAACAAAGACAACACCTCGCCTCCTCATTGGCTCCCCTTTCAAGGCAGCTAATTATTTTATTGGCGTCCCCCGTTGGGGGCCGGCTGCACGCACTTTTCAGTAGTGGGATTTAAGGCGCACATACGGCGTTTCATCAAAATCCAATATCTTATTTGACAAATGCTGATTAGCTTTTTCATTAGCAGCTCATCTGCGGGACGGCGGCGCAGCAAATTGCTTGGGTGTTTACCCGTTTTTACCGTATTTGTCCATCTCCGCGCTTCATCAGGACCGCACAACATGACTTGTGGTCTGGTTGCATTGAGCGACATCTTACATACGCTCTGCTGCCGCCGTAGCTCAGGCGCTAATGTAACGGGATAATCAATATCGTTCACCTCACCTGTCAGCAGGCCTGTGAAAAAGATGACTTTGGCTGCAGGGTGCCAAGGCCTGACCCCCAAATGGCCTTAAAACCTACTTTCAGCAGGGGCATTGTTGCCCGTTTTTTCCTGGCCGGAGCTGGCAGCTCCTGTGTTTTTATTTGATTTTGGAAGCCCAACAAAAGATGACTTTGACTCCAGGAGCCTTGACTTGTCCCAGAAATGTCTCGATAAAGCAAGCGTTTTCAAGAAGGTGGCATTTTCTGCCACGGGAACCAGCTATGTTTACGTGGCTTTTTGTCATTCTCTGGGGTCACGTTTGCTTTTTCTATCAAATGCCAGCATCCTTCTTATTTTGGAATGAAAAGACCAAAGAAGAAGAATGACTATTAACTTTATAATCCCTGGCAAAACATCTCAATAATCCCAAAATATGCTAGAGTATGTATTTTATGTCTACGCCTTCCCAATCTGTTGGTGGCACTTGGGGGGAATTAGCAAAGGTCGCCAAAAAAATATGAGCAAACATCGACACAATCATATCAGCAAATGTAACAAGAATATCTGCAAACATCAACACAAAAATTATCAGCAAATACAAAACAAATATCTGCAAACATAGCCAAAATAATATCAGCAAATGTAACAACAATATCTGCAAACATAGCCAAAATAATATCAGCAAATAACAAGAATAGCTGCAAACATTGACACAATAATATCAGCAAACATAACAAGAGGAATATATGCAAACGTAGCCAAAATAATATCAGCAAATAACAAGAATCTCTGCAAACTTAGCCAAAATAATATCATCAAATGTAACAAGAATATATGCAAACATAGCCAAAATAATATCAGCAAATATAACAAGAATATCTGCAAACATAGCCAAAATAATATCATCAAATGTAACAACAATATCTGCAAACATAGCCAAAATAATATCAGCAAACATAACAAGAAGAATATATATTCAAACATAGCCAAAATAATATCAGCAAACGTAACAAGAATATCTGCAAAAACAATGTTTTCTGACCTGGTAAATTATTGGTTATATATTTAGCCATGTTGATTAATTAATCAGTGATAGATCATAATCGTCCTGATTAATTGTGAATGAGGAGCCCCATTCCCAGCCAGTGTTTCCATCAGGTGTACTAGCATACGTATGCTAGCATATTTTCTCCTTCTATCTGCTCCAGCATCCATGATAAGCACGTTTACGCCCCCGTCAGATAATCATCATTGTTTGGAAACAAATGACCGGGCTATCTGATGGCGACAAGTACATGGGGGGGGGGGGTTGAACTGATGTGGCGGCTTGAAAGGCACATCGATAAAAAGCAAGAGTGATTCGTCAAGGCACAATCTCTGCACGTCAACTGGCAGTCATAACCGAGTGGCGTGTTGGTTGATAGCAAGGCGACGTCCCCTTCAGGTGCTACGTCTTGGCGTGGGCATTGTGGCGCCACCCCAGTAGGCAGACCCCAGGAGACCCCATGCAGGTACATAAGACATAAGACGTTGATTATGGCTGATATGCAGCAGCAGGACACCAGCGAAGACGGTTACAGTCGCGTAGACAAACAGGAAGCACTACCAAAATAAGAGCATAAAACAGGAACTATGGCATAAAAGCGGAAACAAACTAAACTGTCACTCGGGCTAACTCAAGGATCTTGCCAGGAGAACCGGGGTATAGAGGCAGTGAGCCACCTGCTGCGGCCCAGCAAGGTGCACCGTATTCGGGTACACGCTCTGGGTAGCCGGTGGGACGCCTTGGAGGTCTCTGGTAAACCTTTTGGACTTTTGGAAGACCGTTGCATTGGCATTTTTGGTTCATGGTATGATTTTTTTTTTACTCTTATCTCGGAGTATTTGGTACAGTGGATGCACTCGGGGGGGCGTTAACCTCACAGGAAGTACGGCTAATCTCATTGGAGGGTTTTTGGAAGTATGGGTTATCAGAGCTGTGAGTAGAATGTTATTGTTTTTATTGTTAAATGATATTAGGACATGCCGTGGGACAATAAAATAAGAGGCATGGGAGGATGGAAGGTTGTTGGTTCGATTCCCCCCTTCCTGTCATCCTGTTCCTGGGGCAAGACACTTCACCCAGCTTGGTCCAGACGCCAAAACCAGCTCCAAATTGTGACGCTCCGCTTACCATTGGACGAGGCTCTACCATTGGATGCTTGGTCCAAGTACTCGGGCCTTTGAACCAACAACCTCAGCTTCATGGACTAAGGATGATGGAAGAATGTGGCAAATATGAGGATGATTTTGTCATTGAGAAAGAGTCACTATTTATAATTAATGGTGAATAATTGTGACTTTGTCACGCCCCCCCAGTTTACCCTTGTGTTTGTAGAAAAACCGACACACATCTTTGTCGGAGTTATGACGCGCAAAATGAGAATAAAGACGGGGTGTCATATTTTCCGCTAACTTTTTGGAGTCGGGTGGGGGGGTGAGCTGGGGGGGGGGGAGGGGGGGGGGGCAAACGCGTCTCCATGCTGCAGAGGATTTTCTTGTTGTTCAGGTCAAGGCTGAATGAATCTCCATGAATCTCAATTACTGAGCGACGCTTGTCAGCTTCCCTTTCATCTGCGCCACGGAGCCAGGGCGCCACGGAGCCAGGGCGCCGGGGAAGGTTAGCAGGAGCTCAGCGCTGTCATGCGCTATTTCTGTCAATGTGAAAGTCGCAATTACTGATCCAATTAAGCAGAAAAGGACATCATCCGCCGTTATTTATTTATGGGAGGCTCAAAACCTTTTTTTTCCTACGCCGGCTAACCTCAAACTTGACTCAACTCCGACTCTTCTCGCCGTGTGACGGTTGCTTCCCGTGCTGACCTTTCACCTGAAAGTCGGACTTTAGCTGAGGGATTATTTCAAGCATTCAAAACTTCATCTACACGGTTGCCCGGTTAGCATTACAGCGCTAATAAATAGCTAACAGCTACCTGAATGTTTTAAAACACGGGTAGTCCCGCTAAAACACCTCAAAGGACTACCCGTGTTGTGCCAGGATCGTCCGGACTCAGTAAACGTAGACCAGTGTTACCACCAAGTCAGGGGTCTCCAACCAGTAGATCATGAGCTGCCAGTGGCTCATCAACACTTTTAATTTGGCTCTCCAAAGACTTTATTCATTTATTATCAACTATGATACAGTACTGTACTTAATTTGAAAGTAGGGTTCGGCAGCAGTCCGGAAGTACTCCGGAGCGCTTGGGAGTGTGACCAATCACAGCAGAGTGGGTGTAGCCGAATATGGGTGTGGGTGCAATCAATCAAAACAGAGCATTTAGAAATACAGCTGGAATAGTTGCAGATTCTGGAAGAACTAGAGAGCTTTCTGTGCAGGTTATTGTGTGTAGCTGCTCTACAGGAGTCCACAGGTCTAATAGCTCCCCTGTAAGGGACTGAATAGCAGTCCCTTACAGGGTCCCTTCTCCGACATGAACCACATTCCAGACCGATGCCATTTTTTCATGCCATTTGATTGTTTGTGGGAAAGCCGAATAAAAATGGCGGCCAGGCTATTCCGGCGTCGTCATGCTCGGTTGGCGCCCACGCTTCCTTACCGTTGTTTTGCATTCGCCGGCTGCTCCCGGGGGCGACTTTTTTTCTGAGGAGTTTAATTAAAGCGGGACTTATCTTGGATTGAGTGAAATGTTTTCCGCCTATCGGTATCCGGCGTTGGGAAATATCTGTACATTCCAGCGCTCGGGAACACGCCGCTGAATAATGAGAAGCCTTCCTGAAAAACACTTGGTGTTGTTCCCCGCGTGGCCGTGACCAGTTGGCTCCAATTAAAGGCGGCAAACCGTGCCTTCGCACGCTTGTGGCAGACGTTAGCGACGAGGACTGACGGGCGGGAAACGACATCATACGCCACGCCGGGTTTCACCTCCTGGTTCTCACCTCCTGGTTCTCACCTGGAGCTCACAGCTCACACCATGGATGAATTGGTGAGAACCTCACCTCACCAGTCATGAACTCAAGTCAAAAAAAAACATTTGATCAAACCTGTCTCGACACCCCAGGATCACACCGATCAACATTTGCACCTCGGGGGGGGGGGGTCACATGATGGCGTAATATGGCAGTTTGACAGCATTAATGATGAATAATGAATAATCCATCCATTTTCTATGCCTCTTATCCTCATTAGGGTCATGGGGGGGGGTGTACTGGAGCCTACCCCAGCTTCATTGGATGAGGGGTGGGGTACACTCTGGACTGTTCGCCAGCCAATCGCTGATATTAATGTGCTATTTTTAAATATCTTTGAGTCATTTTTAAGCCATATAATATAACACCAGGCTGTACGGTGTTTGAGTGGTTAGCGCACTGACCTTACAGCTAGAAGACCCGAGTTCAATCCCACCCTGTGTGGAGTTAGCATGTCTGGGGAGAACATCAAAAAAACAAAATCGGTCTCCGCCATCATATCAATCGGTTAGAAAAACAGATATTAATTATTCATTTTACAAGAATAAAGTCAAAATATTAAGAGAAAAAAGTCATCAAACTCAATTCCACCCTCGGCCATCTATGTGCGGAGTTTGCATGTTCGGGGAGAACATAAAAAAAAAAAAAATCGGTCACCGCCATCATATCAATCTTGGTAAGTTAGCGGTATCAGTTAGAAAAACAGATATTAATTATTCATTTTACAAGAATAAAGTCATCAAACTCAATCCCACCCATCTCTGTGTGGAGTTTGCATGTTCTCCCCGTGCATGCGTGGGTTTTCTCCGGGTACTCCGGTTTCCTCCCACATTCCAAAAACATGCTAGGTTAATTAGCCACTCCAAATTGTCCATAGGTATGAATGTGAGTGTGAATGGTTGTTTGTCTATATGTGCCCTGGGATTGGCTGGCCACCAGTCCAGGGTGTACCCCGCCTCTTGCCCGGAGACAACTGGGATAGGCTCCAGCACCCCCTGCGACCCTCGTGAGAATAAGCGGTAGAAAATGAATGAATGATTCGGTTGAGCTGGTTTCATAATTATACCTTTTGAGTGTTAAGTTGGTGTGTGATGAACACATTCCAAAAACATGCTAGGTTAATTGGCCATAGGTATGAATGTGAGTGTGAATGGTTGTTTGTCTATATGTGCCCTGTGATTGGCTGGCCACCAGTCCAGGGTGTACCCCGCCTCTCCCCTAAAGACAGCTGGGATAGGCTCCAGCACACGGAACATAACAGAGTATTTCCACGACAATAACAGAAAGTTGGAGTGGTTTTGACTTTTTGACCACGGTTCACCTTGAAACCGCTAACGGCTAATTTTCAGATTTTTCAGAATGTTTTTTGGACGTGGGTTAGACACCGCGCACGGAAAAAGCTCAACATGTTTTCCATCAACTTTCCCCTCTTTTTTGTCTTCAGCAGCCCAGGAAGCCTTCAGAGCAGCCGAGGAACGCCGACGGGCGGAACACGCTTATTTTTCCATTATTTGTAAAATGCAGCAACGGAATGGAAGCTCCGAGAGGCGGACGGTCGGAATTGTCGGCTTCTTAATCCACGGCGGTTTGTGGTGAGGTTTTCCGAAGCATTTCATTATAAAAGCGATAAAAGCCACTCAAATGGTAGTGAACATGCAAAAGGCAGGCAGATTCCCAATTATAGGATACAGGAAAGAATCGTGCGGCACCAGTAAAGCGCCCCCAATAATTAAGCCAAGTCTTTGTGTGGGAGGTGTTTCTTATTAGGGAGGCGAACGCCAGATACGATTGTGTAATCATGCTGAAAAAAGCCGCGGCGTGGCCGATGCACGCACAATTTCATGGAGTTAAAAAGCGTCCGTGGCCAGCTCGGTCCCGTGTGTATCCGCATCCAGGATTCAATATTCCGTGGACATAATGGGCCGAGTATTTCTGTATTCACGCAGACACCGCTTCCCTTTTTAAATATATGTAAGATGCTCCGACCCTCCAGAGTGAAAAGACTGATTGACTGCTGGCGTTTCGGCTGGATGGCTTCAATCATTGTAAATGGATTTCCTTAATGCCCAAGTAGCTACTTTATAGATTGGCCTTCCGAGGAGGCGCAGCAAAGCCATTTAGCCGGAATGTTGCTGACTGCCCAGACACCTCCACGCATTAACACGCACGCCGTTTGTGGACCGTCTTTGACGTATTGTTTCACAGACGTGTTGCCGCAGCTCAATTACCGTCGCTGTCCGTGTGTTTACTTTAGCTTTAGCCGCCTCCGTCGCGCCGGTCTTCGCGCAACCTCTCCCGTCCCTCAGCAGATTCCGGCTAAAAAAGGACGGCTAATTGTACGTCAGCGCCGCATGGCGCCGCTTCATTCCATCCGAGGTGGCGGAGGTTTCCTTTCTCTGTTCGTCCGTCCAAGCCAACCCCAGCGTCCGACTTTCCGTCACTTCATTCGTCCTTCGCTTTCTCCATTGCTGCATCCATCCATCCTTCCATCCATACTTCTATCCATCCATACTTCCATCCATCCATCCAACCATCCATCCTTCCATCCATCCATCTATCCATCCATCCATCCTTCCATCCAACCATCCATCCAACCATCCATCATCCATCCATCATCCATCCATCCATCCAACATCCATCCAACCATCCATCCATACTTCCATCCATCCAACCATCCATCCATCCTTCCTTCCTTCCTTCCTTCCATCCATCCATCCATCCATCTATCCATCCATCCTTCCATCCAACCATCCATCATCCATCCATCCTCCATCCTCCCATCCATCCATCCAACATCCATCCAACCATCCATCCATCCATACTTCCATCCATCCAACCATCCATCCATCCTTCCTTCCTTCCTTCCTTCCTTCCTTCCATCCATCCATCCATCTATCCATCCATCCATCCTTCCATCCAACCATCCATCATCCATCCATCCTCCAT
Organism: Doryrhamphus excisus; assembly: GCF_037039965.1. NCBI lineage: Eukaryota > Metazoa > Chordata > Actinopteri > Syngnathiformes > Syngnathidae > Doryrhamphus > Doryrhamphus excisus. The sequence continues at coordinate 580,103 of NC_136368.1, read as the reverse complement.
CCTCCCATCCATCCATCCAACCATCCATCCATCCTTCCATCCATCCTTCCATCCATCCATCTATCCATTTATCCATCCTTCCATCCAACCATCCATCATCCATCCATCCAACATCCATCCAACCATCCAACCATTCATCCATCCATCCAACATCCATCCAACCATCCATCCATCCATCCATCTATCCATCCTTCCATCCATCCATCCATACATCCATCCATCCATCCATCCATCTATCCAACCATCCATCATCCATCCATCCAACATCCATCCAACCATCCAACCATTCATCCATCCATCCAACATCCATCCAACCATCCATCCATCCATCCATCATCTATCCATCCAACATCCATCCAACCATCCATCCATCCATCCATCGTCACCGCCATCTTCACTCCTATCAATACGTCCATCTATTAAGACTTATGTTGGTCCACCATTGCGTCCTTCATCTGTCTCGCTGTTTAGCATACTGTCCATCAATTCGTGGAGACAAATGTCCGCCTTTCATCAGCCTTTCGTCCTTCGGTTCATGTCTTTATGTCCATCCATGGAGACACCTTCCATCATTCATCTATCCATCCAGCTATCGGTCTACCAGTCCTACCATCCATCCATCCATCCATCCATCCTTCCGTACGTACATCCATACCTTTTTATATCATGGACATGTCCGTCCATGTATTCGACTGTCCATCATTTCGTACTGTATCATACAAAGACTAGTCCATGTCCGTCCGTATAGTCAACTGTCCATCATTCTGTACTGTATCATACAAAGACTAGTCCATGTTTATTCGTATAGTCAACTGTCCATCATTCTGTACTGTATCCTACTAAGACTGTAGTCCATGTCCATCCGTATAGTCAACTGTCCATCATTCTGTACTGTATCATACAAAGACTAGTCCATGTCCGTCCATCACGTCTTCTTGTGGGCTCGCTGGGGAGCCTACGGAAGCCCAATGAAACCAAATCAAACAATAGGAATAATGAGCGAGTGTTGAGCAAGTGTTGAGCGAGTGTTGAGCGGTCCTTGAGTGTGTTTGTCGCTCCGTGATGATGAACGCTTGTTCTTTTACGTGTTTGAGACACTTAAAGCTCCCGATGTCGCCATCAGCTCCAAAGTGAAAGCAATGCGTCTGGAAGGTTAATAAATCCTCTTGATTAGGCGCTAAACACGTTCTTTCTCCAGGCCGCCCGCCGACACTTCTTCCTGATTTACTGCCGTGTACTGCAACTACTCATGTTTTGGTGTCGCCGGGTCGGCGCCATTTTGGAGATTATACAAATGGTAGCGAACACAACAGTAACTGGCTAATCTCACGTCAAAGCCAAAAATGTAGAAATGAATTAGACATTTTACTGTTTTTCCAAGTTTTTATACAAATGGAGAAATACTGCATTATTGCGTGTATTTGCACACACATATGACCCCCAAATATTTAACATTTCTTCTGAAAAATACCTTGGAAAATGTTCTTGTTTCCAATTTAACTTCCGTCCTAGAATCCTTTCTCAGACCTACGTTATTTGTCCAACCTTTGATTTCTTGGTTTTTCATAGTTCGACTCTTACAACATCTTTCATTATTTTTTTCATCAAGTTTATTCTTGTCAAATCTCCTCTTTGTTCTTGTTAGAGTACGACTATCTTAATATTTCAAATGATTTTTGCAATTATTTAGCTGTTCCTCTTTCTACATTTTCTTCTTAATATTTTGGACTTTGTTGTTGACACAAAATAACTTTTTTATTTTATAAGCTTGCCGTTTTGTTTTGTTTGGTTCTCATATTGCGATTTTAAAAATGTCATCTTTTTGCTGTTAAAATGAAAAATTATTTTTCATCATAATATTACAAATTTTGAAATAAATTAACATTCAAATATTCCAAAAAAATATAATACATTCTCCTAAAATCACAGCAATTTTTTTAATTGTTTAAATATTTACATTGTTGACTTTTTTAAAAATGTCAAAATAATGAATGATGAATAATTTCCAAATATTTTGACTCTATCCTGGTAAAATGATTCATTGTTTTGTTTATAAAAACCATTATGTTTCATAAAAATGTAATTTTTCCTCATATTGTTAGTTATTGCTGATTTTTCTTTATATTATATTTCATTATATAAGGCCAATAAAAAGGCCCAAATGGCCCCCAGCCCCAATTTGGACACCCTGTGTCACACGGGAAGATTTCCGCTTGATTGCGTTTTACCTTTCCAGGCAGTCATGTGACTTTGTTAGCGTCGCCCGCTTATTGATCCGAGTGTTATGGAGTGGCTCCCATCTCCGCACTCGGCAGATTGGTGACAAATCCATGGCTTTCATTGCTCCGTTAGCCCGCCCATTAAGGGCGACGTGGCGGCGGCGGCGGCGGCGGCGGCGGCGGCGGCGGCGGCGGCGTGTTTGGCCAATATGTTGCAGCCGGTTAAAAAAAAGACAAAAACAACAGGAAGCACTCGCACTGGCAGCCATTTCTCAAATGCAATTTCCTCTTAATGGCGTCAGCCCGTGTGATATCTGGGGAGAGGCAAACATCATTTTAGGGCAGCTCAGTTACACTTGATTAATTGTTATGGGAAGGGGTAGCGATATGACAATCTCCCAGTGCGGGAACAGGCCGGGTTATTTTTAGAGCCGGCATCTGCCAGGAGTCACATTTTACTGAGACTCGCCATCTCGGTGGCAGATGTTGCCCGTGATATATTTTAATCCGGCGACGCTCCGCAGTTCCACCTCGCGTGCGGAGGAAGGGCGGCAAAGGTGGCCAACGTGTTCTCGGGAATGCGCCATTAAAAGCGCTCCCGCTTATAATTACGGCGTCTGGACGATTAGCTTCCAATATGCTAAATGTCAATAATGGCTAGAGAGTTATCAAATTATGCAAATGACGCGGCGAGGTTGAAAGTCTTTCCTGCGGGGCGGACACCAAAGTCCCCCCCGACTGAATTATTTAAGGTCGCGGTGAACGCGTACGTTAGTCTTTCAGCTTCGCCATAAAAAGCAAGCGGACGCATATTTTGGACCCTTTGACAGATGTTCCAGGTAGCGGACCAAATAGTTGGAACAGCGATAGGACGGATGTGGAAATGCTGATGAATCACATGGCGCCCCCTTCACCCCCCCCCCCCCCATGAGATGTTATACAAGACAACCGAGGTGTCACAAGACATGACGTCATCTCAGAAGAAAAAGTCAATCAATTAGTCACATGACGATTGAAAAGGAAGTGGGTCGGTTCTCCAGCCTTGTGTGTCAGCCTTTTTCCATGCTTTATTCATCAGCACTAAGTTTGGGGAAAATATCAGTTCCTGACTAAAAAAGGGAGAAAACCAGCTTAGCCTTGACGTCAATATTTTTTGCATGAACTAACATTGCATTAAAAATATGCCTGCAGAAAAAGCTAATTTTCCCCATTTTTTGTCTGAAACCCCCTTATGTTCTTTCCACTGCCCTTTTATAAAGACACACAAAGGATAGAAACAAACTGTGTTAAGTTTCCTGATGTGGTTTCAATGTTGATGTGGTCCTAAAAGCCAAAATTCTGTGGGTCTGGAAAGTTGATTAAAGGTGGCCCAACATGTGGCAAGGGGCTGTAAATGCCCCCCCCAGTTACGTCAATGGACAGACATGTTGACATTTACCAGTGTGTTGTGGTTTTACTGGTGGACAGAATAATAAGAATGATGTTGCTAAATGGACAACCCCACCCTCGTCTTAAGTCACGTGACCCCCCCCCCCCCCCCGGGAGGATTTAAAGAACAATGATTTTCTTGTCACGGCTCCACAATCAAGAACACAGCAGACTTTGCAGGCGGGCGGGCAGACGGACTAACGACGGCGAGAAATGATGTACGGTGAAATGGTGAGTTATGGACCTTCTCCCATATGGAGCCGTCACTGTTGCGATAAAAGCGCCCCCCGGGGCATGCATTCACAGTGACAGATGAAAGCTCCCCATGATTACAACGTGTGTGTGTTTGCTGGGAGGCCTTCGGAGCTGCCGGCGGGCCGCCAACATGGAAACGCCTCGCCTGGCGCCGATGACGTGGAGCCGCCCACAGCCCGACGGCCATCAGGCTTGTCTTTGGACTCATTCTCCTCCTCGCCCTCCTCGCCCTCCAAGGGGCCGCCATGCTGTTTCCTCACTCAATCCGATATACTGTTACCGTCCACTGGCATCGACGACTCTCTCACTTTCTTTCTTTTCCTCAGCCAAGATGAGGGTAGATGACTTCCGATCCATCGTCCGGCGATTTGTATCGGACCATTTCTGGGAAAAACACGTGATTGGCTGATCCCAAAAACCCATTGGTGTGCGGCGGCAAACTTGTTTATGTACGCTGTGCCATGCGGGGCTAATACTTTATGTACGCCATGCGGGGTTGATTCTTTGACATCTTAATGCAGATACGCAAAATAAGCTAGCGAGCGAGAGTTATCTGCTTAGCTTATGATCTTCTGGATTTGCAGTTAGTTGGGAGCTCATTCTTGTCCCACTGGGAAGTTGATGTCACGTTCACGGAGTACCGACTTTTTCAAGCGTCCACCCAACCATCCATTCATCCATCCAGCCCTCCATCCACCCATCCATGCATCTTCCAACCATATATCGTCCATCCATCCATCCATCCATCCAACCACCCAACCATCCATCCATCATCCAACCATCCGTCCATCCACCCAACATTCATCCAATCATCCATCCATCCACCGGTCCATCCATTCATCCATTCATCTATCCGTCCGTCCATCCATCTATTCATCCATTCATCCATCCATCCGTCCATCCAACCATCCATCATTCAATCCACCCACCCATCCATCCATCATCCATCCATCCGTCCATCCATCCATCTATTCATCCATCCATCCATCCATCCATCCAACCATCCATCATTCAATCCACCCATCCATCCATCCATCCATCCATCCATCCATCCATTTTTGTCTGCTTTTGTCTGCTCTCTCCTGACATTATTCCCATAATATTTATTTATTTTTATTGTATTTTTCCACAAGCCAATATTTATAAAACTAACAAATTTATTCCTTGTTTTGTTTCGCCAAAACGATGTATTTTTTAATGTGTCAACTTTATGATACTAAAAGTTCGTTTTCTTTCCAATTCAATTCTTTTGAAAGGAGGACTTTTTCTTTTTCTTGTTCCTCCTAAAATGGAAAATGGCTGCTGAATTTTTCCATTTTTGCTGTTTTTACTTTTTTTTACTTCTTGTTCTTTTCCCACTTAAAGTCCTGCCTTTCCAGTTGTGGTCGCTAGATGGTCACAGTGGTCACGGTGGTCACATGACCCGTTTCCTTTCCCCGACCTACATATGTCTTCCCTGCTCGGAAAGGAAGGAGACGTGGCGTGGCGTGGCGTGGCGTGGCGTGACGCATCCGTTTAGTCAGAAACGTCCTTTTGTTTTTCTCCGGCCGCCACCAGAACATCCATCTTTCAAATGCTAATCGATTCATTCCTTCAACATCCTGGAGGAAAAACAAACCAGAAGAAAAAAGCTCATTAGACCTCGGACTGACACGTGGACGCTCGCCTTGACTTTTCGCCACGCCGCTAAAGGCCACGCCGCATCCCGCATTAGCGGCGGTGTGATGTCCTGGCCTGCTTGGGACCATCCGCCCAAGAAGCCTCCGTCAATGCGGCGTTACCTGAAGTATGGCCAGATAACACCAATGCTCACGTTGTCTTGGCGATATGCAGCCTCCATGTTTGATAACCTTTTTGGCTGTTTGGCCTTCGTGTTCGCTCTCTATCCATCCATCCACCCATCATCCATCCATCCATCCATCCACCCATCCATCCATCCATCCATCCATCCCTTCATCCATCCATCCATCCATCCATCCCTTCATCCATCCATCCATCCCTTCATCCATCCATCCATCCACCCATCATCCATCCATCCATCCATCCACCCATCCATCCATCCATCCACCCAATCATCCATCCATCCACCCATCCATCCATCCACCCATCATCCATCCATCCACCCATCATCCATCCATCCATCCACCCATCATCCATCCATCCATCCATCCATCCATCCATCCATCCCTTCATCCATCCATCCATCCATCCATCATCCATCCATCCATCCACCCTTCATCCATCCATCCATCCATCCATCATCCATCCATCCATCCACCCATCATCTATCCATCCATCCACCCATCATCCATCCATCCATCCATCCACCCATCCATCCACCCATCCATCCATCCATCCATCTATCAAACCATCCATTCATCCATCATCCACCCCTCTATGCATCCACCCATCCATCCATCCATCCATCTATCAAACCATCCATTCATCCATCATCCACCCCTCTATGCATCCACCCATCCAGCCATCCATCCTTCCATTTATCCATCCACCCATCCATCCATCCATCCATCCATCCATCCAATCACCCATCCATCCACCCATACATCCATTCATTCATTCATTCATCCATCCATCCATCTATCAAACCATCCATCCATTCATCCATCATCCATCCCTCCATGCATCCACCCATCCAGCCATCCATCCTTCCATTTATCCATCCACCCATCCATCCATCCATCCATCCATCCAATCACCCATCCATCCACCCATACATCCATTCATTCATTCATCCATCCACCCATCCATCCATCCATCCATCCATCCATCTATCAAACCATCCATTCATCCATCATCCATCCCTCCATGCATCCACCCATCCAGCCATCCATCCTTCCATTTATCCACGCATCCATCCACCTCTCCATCCATCCACCTCTCCATCCATCCATCCATCCATCCATCCATCCATCCACACATCCATCTACCAAACCATCAAACCATCCATTCATCCATCATCTACGTATCCATCTATCCATCCATCCATCCACCCATCCAATGTGGCGTTACGTGAAGTATCGCCAGCTAACAGGAATCGTCACGTTGTCTTGCGTGGGTTTCTTGGCGCTATGCAGCCTCCATGTTTGATAACCTTTTAGTGTTGTCTTCCTGGTTTCCTGCTGAACCAAGTCTAGTTTTTATTTCAAGCTGATGCTGAAGGCCCAAGACAAGTCGTGATAATGACTCACTTTTTACGGCTGCACAATCAACGCCTTGGGGGGGGGGGGTGTTGGGGGGGGGGTGAAAAGGCAGAAATAACAAGCGAGGACTTGCCAATCACACGGCTGCTTTGTTTAGCCTCCAGTCTAAGTGCTGCCAACAAAACGTTCTTCCTCCTCTTCTCTCCATTGGCAGTGGGACGTGCTGCACTGGCGGACAGGGAGAGTGCATGTTTACGGAGGTCAGGAGGTCAGTGAACACAACACAAGGGACAACGGTGCACAAGAGGAAAGGCGTTTCGTACGTCACCAAATGTCATGCCTCGCCACTTTGCAGTTCCGACGTCCCGCCCTCGCCAACATCGCATTCACAATGGAATCAACTCTTTCGATCCCGGCCGTTTTTCCCCACCCGTGGCGGCCATTTTGGAGGATTGGGGCGGATCTTTGAAGGCGCACGCAATATTGTGTTCTATGGTTATAAACATGGAACCTGACAAAGGTTTCTTTAGTAATCAGCGGTACAACATAGGAACGTTTCAGGAAAATACCAGCTCCCAACTAAACAGGGAGAAAAGCAGCTTGTTGTGAAAAGTACAACTTTCACTTTGACACAATATTTGTTGCTTTTGTGACGGCTGAAATATGTAAACAAGTACACAAATCAGAACACAAATTTCATTTTGACTTTACTATTGACTTTGTTATTGACAAAGTTCCCACAAGGCATGCTGGGTACTCCCTTTGATGTAACAATATAGCGACATATTAGATACACGGTGATGTTTCCATCCGTCCGTCTTCGATTTCTCATCCGAGGTTGGGGCGGGGGGGGGCGGCAGCCCCAGCAGGGAAGCTCAGACGTCCCTCTTGGCGCATCTCCTGGGTCTTCCCGAATGCCTCCTACCAGTCGGATGTGCCCTGAACACATCCTCAGGAAGTCCCCACCCCAGACTTCCTTCTCCTCGGCGACTTGTTGAGAGACATAGTCTCTCCAACGTGTCCTGGGTCTTCCCTGAGGCCTCCTACCAGTCGGACATGCCCTGGGAGCCCCATTGGGACCCCTCCCCAGGGGGGCGTCCAGGAGGCATCCTGACCAGATGCCCCATCCACCTCCTCTGGCTCCTGTCAATGCGGAGGAGCGGCGGTTCTCCAGTCCTCCGAGTCTCTCTGAAAGGGAGCGCCAAGCCGCCCTGCGGAGAGAAGTCATTCCAGCCGTTTGTAGCCGCCATCTTGTCCTTTCGGTCGCTACCCAAAGCCCATGAGCATAGGTGGGAGTCGGAACGTGGATCCACCGCTAAGTTGAGAGCTTTTTTCCTTTCAGCTCAGCTCTCTTCGCCACAACGCAGCGATGTGGAGTCGACGTCACCGCAGATCCCGTGATGACGTTTACGTTATGGTTCATCCGTCTAGCGTTGCACCAGCATCCGTGGTGTGTTTTTACACAAGCTGCTGCGCCCAAACCCGCACACCAGTTTCAGCGTTCCTCCTCCGTCCTTCCATTTCCATTTGCAGCGGAAGACTCCCAGTCCGCCGGAGGCCGCCAGCAAAGGAATTTGAAATTCAACTCCTAATGTGCTGGAATCCTGCAGAGCCCGGCCCGAATATCCGATGTGTCACTTCCTTTCTTTCCCGGCGTCGCTGTGGAGGACGTTGCGGCCGACTTCCCGAAGCCAGCCGGGGTGTTTGATCAAGGACTCCATGAATAATGGATTCATTCTCCACAATTGACGCCGCTGATTGGAGCCCAGGCATGAATCATTTTTGGATTCTTGTGCGCGGCGGCGGCGGCGGCGACTCGGAGCGGGTCAAACAAAGTCAAAGCGCGTGAAAGGAGAGCGCGTTGTTTAGTCGTCGGTCCGATGAGCTCCACAAAGTGAAATGAACTGACGGATTATGTCGCTTTTCAGGCCAAACAAAAGCGGGGCTTGTTCTTTGTTGTGCTCGTCTCTAAGCTCCAAATTGCTTTCCGATAATAATGAAATATGAACGCCGGCCCCCAAACATCAATAAAGCCGCGCAGGAAGCCGTGCATTTGCCATGAGTTATTGGGGCTGATAATTGCTCACTTCAACTTTTATGACTTTCCCTCCGCCTTCATTTATAAGTGTCACCCTTTTTTCTTCTTCTCAAACTCCAACCGAAAGCTGCAAGGCAGCGAGAAGAACAAATGAAGGCGGGAAGTTAATCCCGTTTGAACTTGTGACACGTTGCCGCGTTTCCATGGCGACCGGTAATCCAACTATTGATAGCCTTCTAAATGGAAGCATACTTGGAATTGAATAACACCTCATTATTGCACTGAAATATAATAATCCCTCGTTTATCACGCTTCATTGGTTCCACGCCCGACCAGGATGACTGAATACCCGCAAAGTGGACTTCCTTCTTCATAAATGGAATACTTTGGGAGTTGGAGCAGAGAAAACCTGTTTACCACCTTCTTTTCAACATTGTAGGAGCTCTCTACGCATGAAATAGCACCCCTATAGTCACCTTTACGCTCCCATTACCCAACATGGTACAGGTAATAAAAGAAAATAAGACATATAGGACATAGAAAACCTGTTTACCACCTTCTACATACACTTTAGAGCCCTCGATACATTAAATAGCACCCCTATAGTCACCTTTACGCTCCCATTACCCAACATGGTACAGGTAATAAAAGAAAATAAGACATATAGGACATAGAAAACCTGTTTACCACCTTCTACATACACTTTGGAAGATTATTAGAGCCCTCTATACCTGAAATAACACCCCTATAGTCACCTTTACGCTCCCATTAGCCAATATAGTAGACATAATAGGAGAAAATAAGACACATAAAACATGGAAAACCTGTTTACCACCTTTTAAATACACTTAACAGAAATAGAGCCCTCTAGATATGAAATAGCACCCCTATAGTCACCTCTACGCTCCCATTCCCCAATATAGTAGAGGTAACAACAGAAAATAAGACATATAAGACATGGAAAACCTGTCCACCACCTTATAAATACACACAAAACATTATTAGAGCCCTCTATAGATGGAATAACACCCCTATAGTCACCTTTACGCTCCCATTAGCCAATATAGTCGATACAATAGGAGAAAATAAGACACATAAGACACAGAAAAGCTGTTTACCACCTTCTAAATACACTTAACAGGAATAGAGCCCTCTAGATATGAAATAGCACCCCTATAGTCACCTCTACGTTCCCATTCCCCAATATAGTAGACATAATGGATGACATTGGGGTAAGGGGAAGGCCTAGGCCCCCTAAATAAATGCCCCCCCCCAAAAAAAAATCCCTCATGAAAAAAATGAATTCATGACCAAGCCTACGAAATCAAATGAATCCAGTTTTTCCTGTTGTCTTCCCGCCATAATTGGACCGTCTTACATGTCAATCATCTGTGCAGCGCCACTGATCAGCGTCCGGGTTGACGGCCACTCTGCACTCTGCAAGAGACCCAACTCGGGGCGGGGCGTCCATCTGCCTCCATCAGGAAAGCTGTGGTGTTGAGCGTGGCAGGAAGTGACCTTCAGGACGACTGCGGCGCTCGGAGCCGTTGGTGCCTCGTGGATGTCAGCCAGAAAGGTTCCGTCAGCCTCCAGCGGACCCGTCATGGCCGCCAGGCAGGTCAGTCTGTCCCGTCCCCACGGCGATATGCCTTCCTGGATCAGAGGGAAGCAGTCAGCTGCTTTTCTGACCCCCAAAACACCCCAGGGGAGGGGGGATTGGGGGGGGGGGGCTGCTAGGTGTGACTTGGATTTTGGACTCAATCTCTCGTTACGTTTAAATATTGGACCCTGCTGTTTCTCCATGGCTTGGATGCGTCCGCCTCAATTAGCACCCGGGGCTTTTATTTTGCTCAAACACCACCCCACAATCCAAAATGGTACAGCCCGTCTTCTTGGTCTTTTTATTTTACGTTAGAGCATAGAAAACCGATTCGATATAAGATATATAAGACATAGAAAACATGTTTACCACTTCTAAATACACATGGTTTAACATGATTAGAGCTCTTTAGACATGACTTAACACCCCTATAGTCACTTTTACACTCATATTACCCAATATAATAGACATAATAAGAGAAAATAACATATATAAGACATAGGACAGCTGTTTACCACCTTCTAAATGCACGTTTACACATGATTAGAGCCTTCTAGACATGACTTAACACCCCTATAGTCACCATTACACTCCCTTTGCCCAGTATAACAGACATAATAAGAGAAAATAAGACATATAATAAATAGGGAAGCTGTTTACCACCTTCTAAATGCACGTTTTCACATGATTAGAGCTCACCAGATATGACTTAACACCCCTATAGTCACCTTTACACTCCCAATTACCCATTTTAATAGACATAATAAGAGAAAATAAGACATATAAGGCATAGGGAAGCTGTTTACCACCTTCTAAATGCACGTTTTCACATGATTAGAGCTCTCCAGATATGACTTAGCACCCCTATAGTCACCTTTACACTTCCATTACCCAATATAATTGACATAATAAGACAAAATAAGATATATAAGACATAGAAAACCTCTTTACCACCTTCTAAATGCACGTTTTACCATCATTAGAGTACTCTAGACATGAAATAACACCCCTATAGTCACCTTTACGCTCCCATTACCCATTTTAATAGACATAATAAGAGAAAATAAGATATATAAGACATAGGAAAGCTGTTCACCACCTTCTAAATGCACGTTTTCACATGATTAGAGCCTTCTAGACATGACTTAACACCCCTACAGTCACCTTTATACTCCCAATTACCCATTATAATAGACATAATAAGAGAAAATAAGATATATAAGACATAGAAAACCTCTTTACCACCTTCTAAATGCACGTTTTACCATCATTAGAGTACTCTAGACATGACTTAACACCCCTATAGTCACCTTTATACTCCCAATTACCCATTATAATAGACATAATAAGAGAAAATAAGATATATAAGACATAGAAAACCTCTTTACCACCTTCTAAATGCACGTTTTACCATCATTAGAGTACTCTAGACATGAAATAACACCCCTATAGTCACCTTTACGCTCCCATTACCCATTTTAATAGACATAATAAGAGAAAATAAGACATATAAGACATAGGGAAGCTGTTCACCATCTTCTAAATGCATGTTTTCACATGATTAGAGCCTTCTAGACATGACTTAACACCCCTACAGTCACCTTTATACTCCCAATTACCCATTATAATAGACATAATAAGAGAAAATAAGATATATAAGACATAGGGAAGCTGTTCACCACCTTCTAAATGCACGTTTTCACATGATTAGAGCCTTCTAGACATGACTTAACACCCCTACAGTCACCTTTCCGCTCCCATTACCCATTATAATAGACATAATAAGAGAAAATAAGACATATAAGACATAGGGAAGCTGTTTACACATGATTAGCTCTCCAGGTATGAGTGACAGTAATGATTTCTTCATCAATATATTTGTAAAAGTACATTAGAAATGGGGCAAAGGGAGTCAAAGAGGCGCCTGGTACTCTCTGCACTTGAGCAGGGTCCCTCCCAGCCACTAATGATCCTGTTGAAGAAGCAATCAGTGATTGATGGTTTCCGGGTGTGTCTGTGAAAGCAGCACAAATAACTCCCTGGGAGTTTTTGCAATTTTCCCGGAGACGCTTAAAAGAGCATCAATCACAGCAAAGGCGACTCTCGTCAGCGCAATTAGCCTCACTTGGAGCGCCGGCGTATTGGAGCTGGGCCGTAGCGCTGAATAACATCTTCATTTGGGTTTTGCCTCACCGTGACGCTCATGCGGCGTTCGCACCGTCGGACACGCTCCTCCATTCCCACCGGTTTAACATCCCAGCGCTCCTTCCCAACTTCTGGCTGGGGGTCCAAAGTGGGACGCTGTTGGCTTTTTATTGTCCTGCAGCATATTCCAAAAATATCATTCTCTTAAAGAACAGCAGCAACATGGACACAAGAGTAGGAAAAGTCCAAATATGAAGAAAAAGTTGGACATTTATGAGTAGAACGTCATAATCTTAATGATCATAAAGGAACGTCATTCTAGGAGCATAAAGTGGAAATATTAAAGAAAATGTACATCCTTAAAAAATCATTATTATGAGTTGTTGATTTTTGACAGTTAGCTTGTGGAAAAATATTTATTTATATTTATGACAATATATTTTTCCTTAAAATATATAATAGATATAATTTTCCTCAAAATACATAATAGATATATATTTTTCTTCAAATATATAATAGATACATATTTTTCCTTAAAATATATAATAAATATATATATTTTTTGCCGAGCTGGGCCCCTGCTGGCCGAGCCACGGGGAGGGGCGGTCCCACCACAGATCAAACTCTAACTCGGCAAAGAGGCGCCTGCGGGTCGTGTTGGCGCACGTGCACGCGTCCAACGTGCACGAGCCCGCCCATCGTCCCCCCTGGACGGAAACAACTTGTGTCCAATTAACTCGTGAAAAGGGGAAGTCATCTTTTGAAGAGCCCAGGGCCGTGCTTTTTCTTTTTCTTTTTTTTTGTTCTTTTTTCCTCCGTGTTTAAAAGCGGCTGTGCAGCGAGCACCGCATGGAACCTGACAGATGAAATATTTAGCAGCTTTGGAGAACAAACAACATGGGAGTGGTGGTCTTCACAGCCTTGGAGCCAACATCTGTGGACTTCATGTCAACCAATACGTCCGTATATCATATACGTGGCGTGCACGTGGTGCCGTATACATATTTGTGTCCTATACATTTTGTTTATGTGTCATATAGGTGTCGTATATGTGTCATATGTGTCATATAGGTGTCGTATATGTGTTGTATATGTGTTGTATATGTGTCATATAGGTGTCGAATATGTGTCAGATATGTGTCATATAGGTGTCATACGTGTCCTATATGTGTCCTATATCTGTCCTATATGTGTCCTATATGTGTCATATAGGTGTTGTATATGTGTCATAGGTGTCGAATATGTCATATTTGTGTCGTATATGTGTCATATAGGTGACGTATATGTGTCATATATTTGTCATATAGGTGTCGTATACGTGTCATATTAGTGTCATATGTCATATAAGTGTCATATAGGTGTCGTATATGTGTCATATAGGTGTCGTATATGTCATATAGGTGTCGTATATGTGTCATATAGGTGTCATATGTCATATAGGTGTCGTATATGTGTCATATAGGTGTCGTATGTGTCATATATTTGTCATATAGGTGTCGTATATGTGTCATATAGGTGTCGTATGTGTCATATATTTGTCATATAGGTGTCGTATATGTGTCATACATGTGTCATATACTAGGTGTTGTATGTGAAAGGGTGAAATACTTCTTTAGCAACTGTAGAAGTATTTGAACGCATTAGTGAATATTCCCGACCCCGAAGCGTTCGTTGTATTTTGTGACGACAGAGATAGTTTTTTAGTGACGAGGGCTCACTCTCACATGCGGCTAAAAATAACCGAGTGACCGTGCCAAGCTGTTTTAAAGCTAATCGCTGATCCGCGGACCTTAATGAGGGTAACCGAACTAAACGAGTCCAAATGCAAGATGATTCATTTAGCGCAATTAAAAATGAATGCATGTAATGTAACGAGCACGAGGGCCCAGCATGGCAAAAGAAACGTGGCTGAATAATTCAAACGTGGAGGGAAACATCGCCGCGGATAATGAGCTGACTGGAAAAGGGACGCCGCACAGATGAAGCGCCGCCATTAATGTGGGCCGGGCCCGTCGATGGCCCCGCGTCGTTTTTGTACATCTGATCCGATGGCGTCCCGGGAGACGCAAATAACACGTTTTGCTACTCCGGTACACACTTTAGATGAAGCCTCTGCATGCTGGCTGATGTTCTCCTTTGAAAAGGAAGCGTTAAACAGATGCCCACCAAGGTAAAAGTGTTGGTGTTTTTCCTGGAAAAGGAAGCGTTAAGCAGATGCCCACCAAGGTAAAAGTGTTGGTGTTTTTCCTGGAAAAGGAAGCGTTAAACAGATGCCCACCAAGGTAAAAGTGTTGGTGTTTTTCCTGGAAAAGGAAGCGTTAAACAGATGCCCACCAAGGTAAAAGTGTTGGTGTTTTTCCTGGAAAAGGAAGCGTTAAGCAGATGCCCACCAAGGTAAAAGTGTTGGTGTTTTTCCTGGAAAAGGAAGCGTTAAACAGATGCCCACCAAGGTAAAAGTGTTGGTGTTTTTCCTGGAAAAGGAAGCGTTAAGCAGATGCCCACCAAGGTAAAAGTGCGCTGGTGTTTTTCTTCAAAGCTTCTTTTTCGCTGTGGAGTTTCAACAAAGCGACACGTCGTCTCTCCCGGGAGGTCTGTTGTTAAACTTTAATTCATAACCTATCAATAATTTAACCTGAACCTGTTCCTTCAGAAACCTGCCCCCCCCCCCTCTCCTCTCCACCCCCCCTACACACAGCAGTGTTCCTCTGCTGTTCCACTGGATGTGCAAACACAGAAATAAACATATTGAAATTGTGTTTATGCAGAAAAGACGTGCCGGGAGAGGAATTAATGTCAGTTCCAATCATCCAATGAGGACCGTACCATATTTACACTTTGTCCGTTTGTCTTTCAGCATTCACCAAAAAATCCAGTTCCTGTACCCTGAAAAGGAGCAGCTCATTCACTGTAAGTCTGTAATTATATAGAAATACTCGATAACGTAGTACTCCCTCGTTTATAGTGGTTAATTGGTTCCGACCATGATAAGTACATTTCCACAAAGTAGGATTTCTTATTTATAAATGGAATATTCCGCTCGTTGGTGCACAGAAAACCTGTTTACCACTTTCTAAATACGCTTTTTAACATTATTAGAGCCCTGTAGACATGAAATAACACCCCTATAGTCACCTTTGCACTCCTATTACCCAACATAGTAGATACAACAAAAGAAAATAAGACATAAGACATAGAAAACCTCTTTACCACCTCCTAAATACACTTTTTAACATTATTAGAGCACTCTAGACATGAAGTAACACCCCTATAGTCACCTTTGCACTCCTATTACCCAACATAGTAGATATAATAAGACATAGAAAACCTCTTTACCACCTTCTAAATACATGTTTTACCATCATTAGAGCACTCTAGACATGAAGTAACACCCCTATAGTCACCTTTACACTCCCATTACCCAATAAAGTAGACATAATAAGAGAAAATAAGATATAAGACATAGAAAACCTCTTTGCCACTTTCTAAATACGCTTTTTAACATTATTAGAGCACTCTAGACATGAAGTAACACCCCTATAGTCACCTTTGCACTACTATTACCCAACATAGTAGACATAGTAAGAGAAAATAAGACATGAGACACAGAAAACCTCTTAACCACCTTCTACATACACGTTTTACCATCATTAGAGCACTCTAGGCATGAAGTAACACCCCTATAGTCACCTTTGCCCTATTATATATTATTATATTACCCAATAAAGTAGACATAATAAGAGAAAATAAGACATAAAACATAGAAAACCTCTTTACCACTTTCTAAATACGCTTTTTAGCATTATTAGAGCACTCTAGACATGAAGTAACACCCCTATAGTCACCTTTGCACTACTATTACCCAATATAGTAGATATAATCTAATAAAATAAGACATCCAAAAACCTCTTTACCACCTTCTAAATACACGTTTTACCATCATTAGAGCCCTGTAGACATGAAGTAACACCCCTATAGTCACCTTTGCACTCCTATTACCCAATATAGTAGATATAATAAGATAAAATAAGACATTTTGTGACATTCTGTGTGGGATGACCAGAAAGTTTGTGTTTCCATAAAAGTTGTCATGTTTTGCGTGTGATGAATAAAAGTGTTCGATGCCAGCCAAACGTAACGTGGAGATGATGGAGCAGATCTCCTCCGTCCACGTCAGCGTCAGGTCCTGCTGTGACCAGAAGAAAGATGGCGGCCTCTTATTTCGCTCCTCTCATTTCCTCCTCGGTATGTCACCGGGAGGTAAATCCTGGAGCGAGCGCCGCCGCTAAGAAAGCACGCCGTGGGGCCGCCGTCGTCACGCAACCGGCAGGAAGGCAATTACGGCAAATCCCTGGCGTCCAGTGCGGAGCGGGTCCGAGCGCTCGATGCTCCTTGATGAGGATCCGTGCGTGTGGCGGCCACATTCACATTTGGAGAGACGAGACCGGTCCTTCTGTCAGACCCCCAGAGGACCGAAGACCGGCAGACTTGAGTCCGCCTGAGCCTGTCCGTACAAATACTCCATATCTTCATGACTTCATGAAGGGAAGGAAAAAGCGTTTAGGGAATTCTGAGAGCGGAACAACAACACAAGGGTTAGGGTTTGGATCAGGGTAAGGATTAGGGTTAGGGTTAGGGTTAGGGTTAGGGTTAGGGTTAGTGCTAGGGTTAGGTTTAGGATTAGGATTAGGATTAGGATTAGGATTAGGATTAGGATTAGTGCTAGGGTTAGGGTTAGTGCTAGGGTTAGTGCGAGGGTT